>NW_025548003.1:0-170223 GCF_905237065.1 Salmo salar | reverse complement strand
TACTTAAATATGATCCCCAATTAGAGACAACGATTACCAGCTGCCTCTAATTGGGAATCATACAAATCCCCAACATAGAAATAATAACCTAGAACCCCACATAGAAATAATAAACTAGAATACCCCCCAGTCACACCCTGACCTACTTCACCATAGAGAAACAATGGCCTTCTATGGTCAGGGCGTGACACTCTCTCCCACTTGGAACACGAGGTCCAATGAGGACTGATTCTGCCACAGTTTGAGCACTGAATAGTCCATGGGTGCACCAAAAATGGCAACCCTTTTCCCTACATACAGTGCCTTCAGAAGGTATTCACACCCCTTCACTTTTTCCAAATCTTGTTGTGTTACAGCCTGAATTTAAAATGGATTAAATTGAGATAATTTTTTTAGTCTACACACAATACCCCATAATGTCAAAGTGGAATTATGGTTTTGGAATCTTATAGAAGTAATTTCAAATGAGAAGTTGAAATTTCTTGAGTCAATAAGTATTCACCACTTTGTCCTAGCAAGTTCAGAAGTAAAAATGTGCTTAACAAGTCACATAATAAATTGCATGGACTCACTCTGTGTGTAAAAATAGTGTTTAACTTGATTTTTGAACGACTACCTCGTCTCTGTACCCCACACATATAATTATCTGTCAGCTCCCTAAGTCGAGCAGTGAATTTCAAACACAGATTAAACCACAAAGACCAGGGAGGTTTTCCAATGCCTCACAAAGAAGGGCACCTATTGGTAGATGGGTAAAAATAAATAAATAGACATTGAATATCCCTTTGAGCATGGTGAAGTTATTAATTAGAAAAGATACAGGCGGCCTTTCTAACTCAGTTGCCGGAGAGGAAGGAAACCACTCAGGATTTTCACCATGAGGCCAATGGTGACTTTAAAACAGTTTCAGAGTTTAATGGCTGTGATAGGAGAAAACTGAGGACGGATCAACAACAGATGTAGTTACTCCACAATACTAGCCTAAATGACAGAGTGAAAATAAGGAAACCTGTACAGAATAAAAACATTCCAAAACATGCATCACGTTTACAACAAGGCACTAAAGTAATACTGCAAAAAAATGTGGCAAAGAAATGAACATGTTTGACCAGAATGCAAAGTGTTATGTTTGGGACAAATCCAATACAACACATTACTGAGTACCACTCTGTCACGTCTAGTCCCGCTCCGGAGGTCAACATCACTGGTTTACTAACCACCGGTCCTGGCAGCCTATCATTACTCACACCCCATCATTAGGCACACCTGGACTTTATCATTACCCTGATTACACCCCATTTATTTAGCTCTCATTTGTCATCAGTCTTTAGGTGTTATTGGTCGTGTCTCATGTTCAGTATGCGGCCCATGTTTGTTATTTTGTATCTGTTCAGTATTAAACTCACCTTCTGCACCTGCTTTCTGACTCCCGGCGTATACGTTACATACTCTCCATACTGGTGGCTGCATCATGTTATGGGTATACTTGTAATTTTTAAGGACTGGGGAGTTTTTTTAGGATAAAAATAAACAGAATAGAGCTAAGCACAGGCTTAATCATAGAGAGGGTTACCTCGCTTCTAGTCCTTAGGAAACTATGCAATATTTAGTTTTTTTTATGTATTATTTCTTACATTGCTAGACCAGAAAATCTTAAGTGTTATTACATACAGCCGGGAAAAACTATTGGATATCAGAGCGACGTCAGCTTACCAACATTACGACCAGGAATACGACTTTCCCCAAACTGATCCTTTGTTCATATCACCACCCAGGACAATGGATCTGATTCCAGAGGCCGACTTAAAACAACGTCGCCGCAAGAAGAGGTAGACGGAGTGGCCTTCTGGTCAGACATCGGAGGCGTGCACACCACCCACCGCTTCCGAGTATATTACTCGCCAACGTCCACTCTCTAGATAACAAGGTAGACAACATTTGGGCAAGGGTTGCTTTCCAGAGAGACATCAGGCATTGTAACATACTCTGTTTCACAGAAACATGGCGCTTTCGGGATATATTGTCGGAGTCGATACAGCCACCTGGATACTTTATGCGTCGCGATGACAGAAATAAACATCTCTTGGGAAAGAAGAAGGGATTTGTGATTAACGACTCATTGTGTAATCGTAACAACATACAGGAACTCAAGTCCTTTTATTCACCTGACCTAGAATTCCTCACAATCAAATGCTGACCATATTATCTCTGAAGAGAATTTGCATCAGTTATTGTCAAAGTCGTGTATATCCCCACTCAAGCCTATACCACGACGGCCCTCAAGGAACTTCACTGGACTCTATGCAAACTAGAGACCATACATCCTGATGCTGCATTTATTGTAGCTGGGGATTTTAACAAAGCAAATTTGAGAACAAGTCTACCTAAATTCTATCAGCATATTGATTGCAACTCTCATGCGGGCAATACACTGGATCATTGTTACTCTAACTTCCGAGATGCATGCAAGGCCGGTGTTGTTTTGGGTTGCCGGCTGGGATCCGATCCATTGTCCTGCGTGGTGGGCCAAACAGAGGATCCGCTTCGGGAAAGTTGTATTCCTGGACGTAATGTTGATGAGTTGACGTTGCTCTTATATCCAATAGTTCGTCCCGACTGTATGTAATAAAACCTAAGATTTCCTGGGGTAACAATGTAAGAAATAACACATAAAAAAAACGAAATACTGCATAATTTCCTAGGAACGCGAAACGCAGGCGGCCATCTCTGTCGGGCGCCGGATATCGATTTATACGCTGATTCTGTGAGTGAGTTTATAAGGAAGTACATTGGAGATGTGGTAACCACTGTCACTATTAAAACCTACCCTACCCAGAAACCGTGGATAGATGGCGGCATTCGCGCAAAACTAAAAGCGCGAACCACCGCATTTAACCATGGAAAGAGGTCTGGAAATATGACTGAATATAAACAGTGTAGTTATTCCCTCCACAGGCAATCAAACAAGCAAAATGCCGGTACAGGGACAAAGTGGAGTCGCAATTCAACGGCTCAGACACGAGACGTATGTGGCAGGGTCTACAGACAATCACGGACTACAAAAAGAAATCCAACCACGTCACGGACACCGACGTTACGCTTCCAGACAAACTAAACACCTTCTTTGCCCGCTTTGAGGATAATACAGTGCCACCGTTGCGGCCCGCTAACAAGGACTGCAGGCCCTCCCTCTCCTTCTCCGTGGCCGACGTGAGTAAAACATTTAAATGTGTTAACCCTCGCAAGACTGCCGGACCAGACGGCATCCCAAGCCATGTCCTCAGAGCATGCACAGACCAGCTGGCTGGTGTGTTTACGGACATATTCAATCTCTCCCTATCCCAGTCTGCTGTCCCCACATGCTTCAAGATGGCCACCATTGTTCCTGTACCTAAGATGGCAAAGGTAACTGAAGTAAATGACTAGTAGCACTCACTTCTGTCATCATGAAGTGCTTTGAGAGGCTAGTCAAGGATCATATCATCATATGAAACGGTCCATCCACACAGCGTGGTGAAGAAGGCGCAACAGCAGTGCCTCTTCAACCTCCGGAGACTGAAGAAAGTTGGCTTGTCATCTAAAACCCTCAAACTTCTACAGGTGCACAATTGAGAGTATCCTGTTGGGCTGTATCACCGCCTGGTACGGCAACTGCTCCGCCCACAACCGCAGGGCTCTCCAGAGGGTGGTAAGGTCTGCACAACACATCACCGGGGGCAAACTACCTGCCCTCCAGGACACCTACAGCACCTGATGTCACAGGAAGGTCAAAAAGATAATCAAGGACAACAACCACCCGAGCCACTGCCTGTTCACCCCGCTGTCATCCACCTGATCCTCACTAATCATGGAACTGTATGACAACGGTCCAGTCATGAGCAGGTTTAACCTGCTACATCTGAGTCCCATAATGATTCAAATAGACGACATGTCACAAATGATTGCGTGTTAGCCGAATGTGATCCACTAATGCTAGCTACTCTCAGGAACAACTACACTGACATGACAGAGGAATAAATGTAAACGGAATGGCACGATGCAAAATGTAAGCTACTAATTGAAGAAAACGAACATTAAAGTGACAGTTATAAATGTATGTGGGTGTTACTGAAAGTGGCTCCCGATGGTGGGTAATATTTAACACAAATTGCAAAAAAAACGGAGAAAAAGTTGAGAGTAGGCTAAATTTAAGATATTCTAAAGTGCATATATCAATTACAGAGGCCTATAGCTTGGGTGTCCAAATTTCGTCCACTCAAATTACGAGGGCACACAATTAAATATTTTAATAACGGCACAGCTATTTATAGCCTATTTCACTGTGGAAAACGGGCTGCAATACATGTTATGTTTCTATTTAAACTTTATTTAAACCAGGCAAGTCAGTTAAGAACAAATTGTTATTTACAATGACAGCCTACCAAAAGGCAAAAGGCCTCCTGCGGAGACGGGGGCTAAAAATATAGGACAAAACACACGACAAGACAGACATCACTACATAAAGAGAGACCTAAGACAACATAACATGGCAGCAACACATGACAACACATCATGGTAGCAACACAACATGACAACATGGTAGCAACACAACATGGTAGCAGAACAACATGGTAGCAGCACAGACAACATGGTAGATATAGTGTATTGAGAAATGTATTATGTTCTAATGAGTTTAGATGTAAAATGGTTAGAAATAGCCAATGGGATTTGTATGCAGGGGTTGAGTTATTTGAATTAACAAATGATAGTGGGGTTTCCGTTCTTGCATTGAAGTGATTGGATTACGAGATGCAAGGGAGGTAAAAGTTCACTGATGTTTTGGAGAGTTGGGCTGAAGAGGCTGTAGAGAGAGTAGTCGACTGTTGGGCTGTAGAGGATGTAGAGAGAGTAGTCGACTGTTGGGCTGAAGAGGCTGTAGAGAGTAGTCGACTGTAGGGCTGAAGAGGCTGTAGAGAGTAGTCGACTGTAGGGCTGTAGAGGCTGTAGAGAGAGTAGTCGACTGTTGGGCTGTAGAGGCTGTAGAGAGTAGTCGACTGTTGGGCTGTAGAGAGTAGTCTAGACTGTTGGGCTGTAGAGGCCGTAGAGAGAGTAGTCGACTGTTGGGCTGTAGAGGCCGTAGAGAGTAGTCGACTGTTGGGCTGTAGAGGCTGTAGAGAGTAGTCGACTGTTGGGCTGTAGAGGCTGTAGAGAGAGTAGTCGACTGTTGGGCTGTAGAGGCTGTAGAGAGAGTAGTCGACTGTTGGGCTGTAGCGGCTGTAGAGAGAGTAGTCGACTGTTGGGCTGTAGAGGCTGTAGAGAGTAGTCGACTGTTGGGCTGTAGAGGCTGTAGAGAGAGTAGTCGACTGTTGGGCTGTAGAGGCTGTAGAGAGTAGTCGACTGTTGGGCTGTAGAGGCTGTAGAGAGTAGTCGACTGTTGGGCTGTAGAGGCTGTAGAGAGAGTAGTCGACTGTAGAGGCTGAAGAGGCTGTAGAGAGTAGTCGACTGTTGGGCTGTAGAGGCTGTAGAGAGTAGTCGACTGTTGGGCTGTAGAGGCTGTAGAGCGAGTAGTCGACTGTTGGGCTGTAGAGGCTGTAGAGAGTAGTCGACTGTTGGGCTGTAGAGGCTGTAGAGAGAGTAGTCGACTGTTGGGCTGTAGAGGCTGTAGAGAGTAGTCGACTGTTGGGCTGAAGAGGCTGTAGAGAGCAGTCGACTGTTGGGCTGTAGAGGCTGTAGAGAGAGTAGTCGACTGTTGGGCTGTAGAGGCTGTAGAGAGTAGTCGACTGTTGGGCTGAAGAGGCTGTAGAGAGTAGTCGACTGTTGGGCTGTAGAGGCTGTAGAGAGAGTAGTCGACTGTTGGGCTGTAGAGGCTGTAGAGAGTAGTCGACTGTTGGGCTGTAGAGAGTAGTCGACTGTTGGTCTGTAGAGAGTAGTCGACTGTTGGGCTGTAGAGAGTAGTCGACTGTTGGGCTGTAGAGAGAGTAGTCGACTGTTGGGCTGAAGAGGCTGTAGAGAGTAGTCGACTGTTGGGCTGTAGAGGCTGTAGAGAGAGTAGTCGACTATTGGGCTGTAGAGGCTGTAGAGAGAGTAGTCGACTGTTGGGCTGTAGAGAGTAGTCTAGACTGTTGGGCTGTAGAGGCTGTAGAGAGAGTAGTCGACTGTTGGGCTGTAGAGAGTAGTCGACTGTTGGGCTGTAGAGGGTAGTCGACTGTTGGGCTGTAGAGGCTGTAGAGAGAGTAGTCGACTGTTGGGCTGTAGAGGCTGTAGAGAGAGTAGTCGACTGTTGGGCTGTAGAGGCTGTAGAGAGAGTAGTCGACTGTTGGGCTGTAGAGGCTGTAGAGAGTAGTAGACTGTTGGGCTGTAGAGGCTGTAGAGGGAGTAGTCGACTGTTGGGCTGTAGAGGCTGTAGAGAGAGTAGTCGACTGTTGGGCTGTAGAGGCTGTAGAGAGTAGTCGACTGTTGGGCTGAAGAGGCTGTAGAGAGTAGTCGACTGTTGGGCTGTAGAGGCTGTAGAGAGAATAGTCGACTGTTGGGCTGTAGAGGCTGTAGAGAGTAGTCGACTGTTGGGCTGTAGAGAGTAGTCGACTGTTGGGCTGTAGAGAGTAGTCGACTGTTGGGCTGTAGAGAGTAGTCGACTGTTGGGCTGTAGAGAGAGTAGTCGACTGTTGCGCTGAAGAGGCTGTAGAGAGTAGTCGACTGTTGGGCTGTAGAGGCTGTAGAGAGTAGTCGACTGTTGAGCTATAGAGAGTAGTCGACTGTTGGGCTGTAGAGGCTGTAGAGAGTAGTCGACTGTTGGGCTGTAGAGACTGTAGAGAGTAGTCGACTGTTGGGCTGAAGAGGCTGTAGAGAGTAGTCGACTGTTGGGCTGTAGAGGCTGTAGAGAGAGTAGTCGACTGTTGGGCTGTAGAGGCTGTAGAGAGTAGTCGACTGTTGGGCTGTAGAGGCTGTAGAGAGTAGTCTAGACTGTTGGGCTGTAGAGGCTGTAGAGAGTAGTCGACTGTTGGGCTGTAGAGGCTGTAGAGAGAGAAGTCGACTGTTGGGCTGTAGAGGCTGTAGAGAGTAGTCGACTGTTGGGCTGTAGAGGCTGTAGAGAGAGTAGTCGACTGTTGGGCTGTAGAGGCTGTAGAAAGTAGTCTAGACTGTTGGGCTGTAGAGTCCGTAGAGAGAGTAGTCGACTGTTGGGCTGTAGAGGCTGTAGAGAGAGTAGTCGACTGTTGGGCTGTAGAGGCTGTAGAGAGAGTAGTCGACTGTTGGACTGTAGAGGATGTAGAGGCTAGTCGACTGTAGAGGCTGTAGAGGCTGTAGAGAGAGTAGTCGACTGTTGGGCTGTAGAGGCTGTAGAGAGAGTAGTCGACTGTTGGGCTGTAGAGAGTAGTCGACTGTTGGGCTGTAGAGGCCGTAGAGAGTAGTCGACTGTTGGGCTGTAGAGGCTGTAGAGAGTAGTCGACTGTTGGGCTGTAGAGAGTAGTCGACTGTTGGGCTGTAGAGGCCGTAGAGAGTAGTCGACTGTTGGGCTGTAGAGAGTAGTCGACTGTTGGGCTGTAGAGAGTAGTCGACTGTTGGGCTGTAGAGGCTGTAGAGAGAGTAGTCCACTGTTGGGCTGTAGAGAGTAGTCGACTGTTGGGCTGTAGAGGCTGTAGAGAGTAGGCAACTGTTGCGCTGTAGAGGGCGTAGAGAGAGTAGTCGACTGTAGAGGCTGTAGAGTGTAGTCGACTGTTGGGCTGTAGAGGATGTAGAGAGAGTAGTCGACTGTTGGGCTGTAGAGAGTAGTCGACTGTTGGGCTGTAGAGAGAGTAGTCGACTGTTGCGCTGAAGAGGCTGTAGAGAGTAGTCGACTGTTGGGCTGTAGAGGCTGTAGAGAGAGTAGTCGACTGTTGGGCTGTAGAGAGTAGTCGACTGTTGGGCTGTAGAGGCTGTAGAGAGTAGTCGACTGTTGGGCTGTAGAGACTGTAGAGAGTAGTCGACTGTTGGGCTGAAGAGGCTGTAGAGAGTAGTCGACTGTTGGGCTGTAGAGGCTGTAGAGAGAGTAGTCGACTGTTGGGCTGTAGAGGCTGTAGAGAGTAGTCGACTGTTGGGCTGTAGAGAGTAGTCGACTGTTGGGCTGTAGAGAGTAGTCGACTGTTGGGCTGTAGAGAGAGTAGTCGACTGTTGCGCTGAAGAGGCTGTAGAGAGTAGTCGACTGTTGGGCTGTAGAGGCTGTAGAGAGTAGTCGACTGTTGAGCTGTAGAGTCCGTAGAGAGAGTAGTCGACTGTTGGGCTGTAGAGTCCGTAGAGAGAGTAGTCGACTGTTGGGCTGTAGAGGCTGTAGAGAGTAGTCGACTGTTGGGCTGAAGAGGCTGTAGAGAGTAGTCGACTGTTGGGCTGTAGAGGCTGTAGAGAGAGTAGTCGACTGTTGGGCTGTAGAGAGAGTAGTCGACTGTTGGGCTGTAGAGAGTAGTCGACTGTTGGGCTGAAGAGAGTAGTCGACTGTTGGGCTGTAGAGACTGTAGAGAGAGTAGTCGACTGTTGGGCTGTAGAGGCTGTAGAGAGTAGTCGACTGTTGGGCTGAAGAGAGTAGTCGACTGTTGGGCTGTAGAGGCTGTAGAGAGTAGTCGACTGTTGGGCTGTAGAGGCTGTAGAGAGTAGTCGACTGTTGGGCTGTAGAGGCTGTAGAGAGTAGTCGACTGTTGGGCTGTAGAGGCTGTAGAGAGAGAAGTCGACTGTTGGGCTGTAGAGGCTGTAGAGAGAGTAGTCGACTGTTGGGCTGTAGAGGCTGTAGAGAGTAGTCGACTGTTGGGCTGTAGAGAGAGTAGTCGACTGTTGGGCTGTAGAGGCTGTAGAGAGTAGTCGACTGTTGGGCTGAAGAGGCTGTAGAGAGAGTAGTCGACTGTTGGGCTGTAGAGGCTGTAGAAAGTAGTCTAGACTGTTGGGCTGTAGAGTCCGTAGAGAGAGTAGTCGACTGTTGGGCTGTAGAGGCTGTAGAGAGAGTAGTCGACTGTTGGGCTGAAGAGGCTGTAGAGAGAGTAGTCGACTGTTGGGCTGTAGAGGATGTAGAGAGTAGTCGACTGTAGAGTCTGAAGAGACTGTAGAGAGTAGTCGACTGTTGGGCTGTAGAGGCTGTAGAGAGTAGTCGACTGTTGGGCTGAAGAGGCTGTAGAGAGAGTAGTCGACTGTTGGGCTGTAGAGGCTGTAGAAAGTAGTCTAGACTGTTGGGCTGTAGAGTCCGTAGAGAGAGTAGTCGACTGTTGGGCTGTAGAGGCTGTAGAGAGAGTAGTCGACTGTTGGGCTGAAGAGGCTGTAGAGAGAGTAGTCGACTGTTGGGCTGTAGAGGATGTAGAGAGTAGTCGACTGTAGAGGCTGAAGAGACTGTAGAGAGTAGTCGACTGTTGGGCTGTAGAGGCTGTAGAGAGAGTAGTCGACTGTTGGGCTGTAGAGACCGTAGAGAGAGTAGTCGACTGTTGGGCTGTAGAGGCCGTAGAGAGAGTAGTCGACTGTTGGGCTGTAGAGGCTGTAGAGATTAGTCGACTGCTGGGCTGTAGAGGCTGTAGAGAGAGTAGTCGACTGTTGGGCTGTAGAGGCTGTAGAGAGAGTAGTCGACTGTTGGGCTGTAGAGGCTGTAGAGAGAGTAGTCGACTGTTGGGCTGTAGAGGCTGTAGAGAGTAGTCGACTGTTGGGCTGTAGAGAGTAGTCGACTGTTGAGCTGTAGAGACTGTAGAGAGAGTAGTCGACTGTTGAGCTGTAGAGAGTAGTCGACTGTTGGGCTGTAGAGGCTGTAGAGAGTAGTCGACTGTTGGGCTGTAGAGACTGTAGAGAGTAGTCGACTGTTGGGCTGAAGAGGCTGTAGAGAGTAGTCGACTGTTGGGCTGTAGAGGCTGTAGAGAGAGTAGTCGACTGTTGGGCTGTAGAGGCTGTAGAGAGTAGTCGACTGTTGGGCTGTAGAGGCTGTAGAGAGTAGTCGACTGTTGGGCTGAAGAGAGTAGTCGACTGTTGGGCTGTAGAGGCTGTAGAGAGTAGTCGACTGTTGGGCTGTAGAGGCTGTAGAGAGTAGTCGACTGTTGGGCTGTAGAGGCTGTAGAGAGTAGTCGACTGTTGGGCTGTAGAGGCTGTAGAGAGTAGTCGACTGTTGGGCTGTAGAGGCTGTAGAGAGAGAAGTCGACTGTTGGGCTGTAGAGGCTGTAGAGAGAGAAGTCGACTGTTGGGCTGTAGAGGCTGTAGAGAGAGTAGTCGACTGTTGGGCTGTAGAGGCTGTAGAGAGTAGTCGACTGTTGGGCTGTAGAGGCTGTAGAGAGAGTAGTCGACTGTTGGGCTGTAGAGGCTGTAGAGAGTAGTCGACTGTTGGGCTGAAGAGGCTGTAGAGAGAGTAGTCGACTGTTGGGCTGTAGAGGCTGTAGAGAGAGTAGTCGACTGTTGGGCTGTAGAGTCCGTAGAGAGAGTAGTCGACTGTTGGGCTGTAGAGGCTGTAGAGAGAGTAGTCGACTGTTGGGCTGAAGAGGCTGTAGAGAGAGTAGTCGACTGTTGGGCTGTAGAGGATGTAGAGAGTAGTCGACTGTAGAGAGTAGTCGACTGTTGGGCTGTAGAGGCTGTAGAGAGAGTAGTCGACTGTTGGGCTGTAGAGAGTAGTCAACTGTTGGGCTGTAGAGGCTGTAGAGAGAGTAGTCGACTGTTGGGCTGTAGAGGCTGTAGAGAGAGTAGTCGACTGTTGGGCTGTAGAGGCTGTAGAGAGTAGTCGACTGTTGGGCTGTAGAGAGTAGTCGACTGTTGGGCTGTAGAGGCCGTAGAGAGTAGTCGACTGTTGGGCTGTAGAGAGTAGTCGACTGTTGGGCTGTAGAGAGTAGTCGACTGTTGGGCTGTAGAGGCTGTAGAGAGAGTAGTCGACTGTTGGGCTGTAGAGAGTAGTCGACTGTTGGGCTGTAGAGGCTGTAGAGAGTAGGCAACTGTTGCGCTGTAGAGGGCGTAGAGAGAGTAGTCGACTGTAGAGACTGTAGAGTGTAGTCGACTGTTGTGCTGTAGAGGCTGTAGAGAGAGTAGTCGACTGTTGGGCTGTAGAGACTGTAGAGAGAGTAGTCGACTGTTGGGCTGTAGAGGCTGTAGAGAGAGTAGTCGACTGTTGGGCTGTAGAGGCTGTAGAGAGAGTAGTCGACTGTTGGGCTGTAGAGGCTGTAGAGAGTAGTCGACTGTTGGGCTGTAGAGGCTGTAGAGAGAGTAGTCGACTGTTGGGCTGTAGAGAGTAGTCGACTGTTGGGCTGTAGAGAGTAGTCGACTGTTGGGCTGTAGAGAGTAGTCGACTGTTGGGCTGAAGAGGCTGTAGAGAGAGTAGTCGACTGTTGGGCTGTAGAGGCTGTAGAGAGTAGTCGACTGTTGGGCTGTAGAGAGTAGTCAACTGTAGAGAGTAGTCTAGACTGGAATGTGTTAAGGAGAACATTAAATAAATCTGTTCCGTTTATTATCAGAATGCTTTGGAGTCTTCAGTAAAAGAATCCAGCATCTTAGGATGCAACAGTAGACAACAATACATCACCCGAAGCAGCCACAGCTGTCAGTAAGAGTGGCCATGATTGAGTCTTGAATGAAGAGATGGAGATAAAACTGTCCAGTTTGAGTGTTTGTTGCAGCTCGTTCCAGTCGCTGGCTGCAGCGAACTGAAAAGAGGAGCGACCCAGGGATGTGTTCGCTTTGGGGACCTTTAACAGAATGTGACTGGCAGAACGGGTGTTGTATGGGGAGGATGAGGGCTGCAGTAGATATCTCAGAAAGGGAGGAGTGAGGACTAAGAGGGCTTTATAAATAAGCATCAACCAGTGGGTTTTGCGACGGGTTAACAGAGATGACAAGTTTAGATTTAACTTTAGCCTGCAGCTTTGATATGTGCTGAGAGAAGGACAGTGTACCGTCTAGCCATACTCCCAAGTACTTGTATGAGGTGACTACCTCAAGCTCTAAACCCTCAGAGGTAGTAATCACACCTGTGGGGAGAGGGGCATTCCTCTTACCAAACCACATGACCTTTGTTTTGGAGGTGTTCAGAACAAGGTTAAGGGCAGAGAAAGCTTGTTGGACACTAAGAAATCTTTGTTGTAGAGCGTTTAACACAAAATCCGTGGAGGGGCCAGCTGAGTATAAGACTATCATCTCCATATAAATGCATGAGAGAGCTTCCTACTGCCTGAGCTATGTTGTTGATGTAAATTGAGAAGAGCGTGGGGCCTAGGATCGAGCCTTGGGGTACTCCCTTGGTGACAGGCAGTGGCTGAGATGACAGATGTTCTGACTTTATACACTGCACTCTTGAGAGAGGTAGTTAGCAAACCAGGCCAAAGACCCCTCAGAGACACCAATACTCCTTAGCCGGCCCAGAAGAATGGAATGGTCTACCGTATCAAATGCTTTGGCCAAATCAATAAAAATAGCAGCACAACATTGCTTAGAATCAAGGGCAGTGGTGACATCATTGAGGACCTTTAAGGTTGCAGTGACACATCCATAACCTGTCATGTTGATATGATTTTCAGTTCGCTTCCATATGACTGTTTTCACAATCGTCTCCAGGGATCATAATGAAAAAACAATTACAATCCCCTTCTCCAAACGAATGACTCATTTACCTGCTGTTATCAACAGCTCTTATCAATGTATGAATCAGAGCTGTTATTTTTATTGGTAAAAAGAAAGATGCTTTTTCCACTTGGAGCTGGCAGATTGGTTCAACCTTTACTCCTGGTTTCCTGTCATGTGGCGAATACAACAGGTGTAGTAGACCTTACAGTGAAATGCTGAATACAACAGGTGTGGTAGACCTCACAGTGACATGCTGAATACAACAGGTGTAGTAGACCTTACAGTGAAATGCTGAATACAACAGGTGTAGTAGACCTCACAGTGAAATGCTGAATACAACAGGTGTAGTAGACCTCACAGTGAAATGCTGAATACAACAGGTGTAGTAGACCTCACAGTGAAATGCTGAATACAACAGGTGTAGTAGACCTTACAGTGAAATGCTGAATACAACAGGTGTAGTAGACCTCACAGTGAAATGCTGAATACAACAGGTGTAGTAGACCTCACAGTGAAATGGCGAATACAACAGGTGTAGTAGACCTCACAGTGAAATGCTGAATACAACAGGTGTAGTAGACCTCACAGTGAAATGCTGAATACAACAGGTGTAGTAGACCTCACAGTGAAATGCTGAATACAACAGGTGTAGTAGACCTCACAGTGAAATGCTGAATACAACAGGTGTAGTAGACTTTACCGTGAAATGCTGAATACAACAGGTGTAGACTTTACCGTGAAATGCTGAATACAACAGGTGTAGACTTTACCGTGAAATGCTGAATACAACAGGTGTAGTAGACCTCACAGTGAAATGCTGAATACAACAGGTGTAGTAGACTTTACCGTGAAATGCTGAATACAACAGGTGTAGACTTTACCGTGAAATGCTGAATACAACAGGTGTAGACTTTACCGTGAAATGCTGAATACAACAGGTGTAGACTTTACCGTGAAATGCTGAATACAACAGGTGTAGACTTTACCGTGAAATGCTGAATACAACAGGTGTAGTAGACTTTACCGTGAAATGCTGAATACAACAGGTGTAGACTTTACCGTGAAATGCTGAATATAACAGGTGTAGACTTTACGTGAAATGCTGAATACAACAGGTGTAGACTTTACCGTGAAATGCTGAATACAACAGGTATAGTAAACTTTACCGTGAAATGCTGAATACAACAGGTATAGTAAACTTTACCATGAAATGCTGAATACAACAGGTGTAGTAGACTTTACCGTGAAATGCTGAATACAACAGGTGTAGACTTTACCGTGAAATGCTGAATACAACAGGTGTAGACTTTACAGTGAAATGCTGAATACAACAGGTGTAGACTTTACAGTGAAATGCTGAATACAACAGGTGTAGACTTTACAGTGAAATGCTGAATACAACAAGTGTAGACTTTACAGTGAAATGCTGAATACAACAGGTGTAGACTTTACAGTGAAATGCTGAATACAACAGGTGTAGACTTTACAGTGAAATACTGAATACAACAGGTGTAGACTTTACCGTGAAATGCTGAATACAACAGGTGTAGACTTTACCGTGAAATGCTGAATACAACAGGTGTAGACTTTACCGTGAAATGCTGAATACAACAGGTGTAGTAGACTTTACCGTGAAATGCTGAATACAACAGGTGTAGACTTTACCGTGAAATGCTGAATACAACAGGTGTAGTAGACCTTACAGTGAAATGCTGAATACAACAGGTGTAGTAGACCGAAAAGTGAAATGCTGAATACAACAGGTGTAGTAGACCTCACAGTGAAATGCTGAATACAACAGGTGTAGTAGACCTCACAGTGAAATGCTGAATACAACAGGTGTAGTAGACCTCACAGTGAAATGCTGAATACAACAGGTGTAGTAGACCTCACAGTGAAATGCTGAATACAACAGGTGTAGTAGACCTCACAGTGAAATGCTGAATACAACAGGTGTAGTAGACCTCACAGTGAAATGCTGAATACAACAGGTGTAGTAGACCTCACAGTGACATGCTGAATACAACAGGTGTAGTAGACCTTACAGTGAAATGCTGAATACAACAGGTGTAGTAGACCTCACAGTGAAATGCTGAATACAACAGGTGTAGTAGACCTCACAGTGAAATGCTGAATACAACAGGTGTAGTAGACCTCACAGTGAAATGCTGAATACAACAGGTGTAGTAGACCTTACAGTGAAATGCTGAATACAACAGGTGTAGTAGACCTCACAGTGAAATGCTGAATACAACAGGTGTAGTAGACCTCACAGTGAAATGCTGAATACAACAGGTGTAGTAGACTTTACCGTGAAATGCTGAATACAACAGGTGTAGACTTTACCGTGAAATGCTGAATACAACAGGTGTAGTAGACTTTACCGTGAAATGCTGAATACAACAGGTGTAGACTTTACCGTGAAATGCTGAATACAACAGGTGTAGTAGACCTTACAGTGAAATGCTGAATACAACAGGTGTAGTAGACCGAAAAGTGAAATGCTGAATACAACAGGTGTAGTAGACCTCACAGTGAAATGCTGAATACAACAGGTGTAGTAGACCTCACAGTGAAATGCTGAATACAACAGGTGTAACAGACCTCACAGTGAAATGCTGAATACAACAGGTGTAGTAGACCTCACAGTGAAATGCTGAATACAACAGGTGTAGTAGACCTCACAGTGAAATGCTGAATACAACAGGTGTAGTAGACCTCACAGTGAAATGCTGAATACAACAGGTGTAGTAGACCTCACAGTGAAATGCTGAATACAACAGGTGTAGTAGACCTCACAGTGAAATGCTGAATACAACAGGTGTAGTAGACCTCACAGTGACATGCTGAATACAACAGGTGTAGTAGACCTTACAGTGAAATGCTGAATACAACAGGTGTAGTAGACCTCACAGTGAAATGCTGAATACAACAGGTGTAGTAGACCTCACAGTGAAATGCTGAATACAACAGGTGTAGTAGACCTCACAGTGAAATGTTGAATACAACAGGTGTAGTAGACCTCACAGTGAAATGCTGAATACAACAGGTGTAGTAGACCTCACAGTGAAATGCTGAATACAACAGGTGTAGTAGACCTCACAGTGAAATGCTGAATACAACAGGTGTAGTAGACCTCACAGTGAAATGCTGAATACAACAGGTGTAGGTAGACCTTACAGTGAAATGCTGAATACAACAGGTGTAGTAGACCTCACAGTGAAATGCTGAATACAACAGGTGTAGTAGACCTCACAGTGAAATGCTGAATACAACAGGTGTAGTAGACCTCACAGTGAAATGCTGAATACAACAGGTGTAGACTTTACCGTGAAATGCTGAATACAACAGGTGTAGTAGACCTCACAGTGAAATGCTGAATACAACAGGTGTAGACTTTACCGTGAAATGCTGAATACAACAGGTGTAGTAGACCTCACAGTGAAATGCTGAATACAACAGGTGTAGTAGACCTCACAGTGAAATGCTGAATACAACAGGTGTAGTAGACCTTACAGTGAAATGCTGAATACAACAGGTGTAGTAGACCTCACAGTGAAATGCTGAATACAACAGGTGTAGTAGACCTCACAGTGAAATGCTGAATACAACAGGTGTAGTAGACCTCACAGTGAAATGCTGAATACAACAGGTGTAGTAGACCTTACAGTGAAATGCTGAATACAACAGGTGTAGACTTTATCGTGAAATGCTGAATACAACAGGTGTAGTAGACCTCACAGTGAAATGCTGAATACAACAGGTGTAGTAGACCTCACAGTGATATGCTGAATACAACAGGTGTAGTAGACCTCACAGTGAAATGCTGAATACAACAGGTGTAGTAGACCTCACAGTGAAATGCTGAATACAACAGGTGTAGTAGACCTCACAGTGAAATGCTGAATACAACAGGTGTAGTAGACCTCACAGTGAAATGCTGAATACAACAGGTGTAGTAGACCTCACAGTGAAATGCTGAATACAACAGGTGTAGTAGACCTCACAGTGAAATGCTGAATACAACAGGTGTAGTAGACCTCACAGTGAAATGCTGAATACAACAGGTGTAGTAGACCTCACAGTGAAATGCTGAATACAACAGGTGTAGTAGACCTCACAGTGAAATGCTGAATACAACAGGTGTAGTAGACCTCACAGTGAAATGCTGAATACAACAGGTGTAGTAGCTGGAGGGGTGCTCTCATCTTATCTACGAACATAGACAGGGCTCTAACTCCTCTAGCTCCACAATGAAATAGGGTGCAGGCCAGGCAGCAGGCTGTTAGCCAGCCTGCCAGCTTAGTGGAGTCTGCCACTAGCACAGTCAGTGTAGTCAGCTCAGCTTCCCCCATTGAGACCGTGTCTGTGCCTCGATCTAGGTTGGGCAAAATTAAAAATGGCGGTGTTCGCTTTAGCAATCTCACTAGTATAAAGACCTCCTCCATTCCTGCCATTATTGAAAGAGATTGTGATACCTCACATCTCAAAATTGGGTTACTTAATGTTAGATCCCTCACTTCCAAGGCAGTTATAGTCAATGAACTAATCACTGATAATAATCTTGATGTGATTGGCCTGACTGAAACATGGCTTAAGCCTGATGAATTTACTGTGTTAAATGAGGCCTCACCCCCAGGTTACATTAGTGACCATACCCCCGTGCATCCGGCAAAGGCGGAGGTGTTGCTAACATTTACGATAGCAAATTTCAATTTACAAAAAAAAAACAACAATGACGTTTTCGTCTTTTGAGCTTCTAGTCATGAAATCTATGCAGCCTACTCACTCACTTTTTATAGCTACTGTTTATAGGCCTCCTGGGCCATATGCAGTGTTCCTCACTGAGTTCCCTGAATTCCTATCGGATCTTGTAGTCATAGCAGATAATATTCTAATTTTTGGTGACTTTAACATTCACATGGAAAAGTCCACAGACCCACTCCAAAAGGCTTTCGGAGCCATCATCGACTCAGTGGGTTTTGTCCAACATGTCTCTGGACCTACTCACTGCCACAGTCATACTCTGGACCTAGTTTTGTCCCATGGAATAAATGTTGTGGATCTAAATGTTTTTCCTCATAATCCTGGACTATCGGACCACCATTTTATTACGTTTGCAATTGCAACAAATAATCTGCTCAGACCCCAACCAAGGAGCATTAAAAGTCGTGCTATAAATTCTCAGACAACCCAAAGATTCCTTGATGCCCTTCCAGACTGCCTCTGCCTACCCAAGGACGTCAGAGGACAAAAATCAGTTAACCACCTAACCGAGGAACTCAATTTAACCTTGCGCAATACCCTAGATGCAGTTGCACCCCTAAAAACTAAAAACATCTGTCATAAGAAACTAGCTCCCTGGTATACAGAAAATACACGAGCTCTGAAGCAAGCTTCCAGAAAATTGGAACGGAAATGGCGCCACACCAAACTGGAAGTCTTCCGACTAGCTTGGAAAGACAGTACCGTGCAGTATCGAAGAGCCCTTACTGCTGCTCGATCATCCTATTTTTCCAACTTAATTGAGGAAAATAAGAACAATCCGAAATTTCTTTTTGATACTGTCGCAAAGCTAACTAAAAAGCAGCCTTCGCAAATGGAGGATGGCTTTCACTTCAGCAGTAATAAATTTATGAACTTCTTTGAGGAAAAGATCATGATCATTAGAAAGCAAATTACAGACTCCTCTTTAAATCTGGGTATTCCTCCAAAGCTCCATTGTCCTGAGTCTGCACAACTCTGCCAGGACCTAGGATCAAGGGAGATACTAAAGTGTTTTAGTACTATATCTCTTGACGCAATGATGAAAATAATCATGGCCTCCAAACCCTCAAGCTGCATACTGGACCCTATTCCAACTAAACTACTGAAAGAGCTGCTTCCTGTGCTTGGCCCTCCTATGTTGAACATAATAAACGGCTCTCTATCCACCGGATGTGTACCAAGCTCACTAAAAGTGGCAGTAATAAAGCCTCTCTTGAAAAAGCCGAATCTTGATCCAGAAATTATAAAAAACTATCGGCCTATATCGAATCTTCCATTCCTCTCCAAAATTTTAGAAAAAGCTGTTGCACAGCAACTGACTGCCTTCCTGAAGACAAACAATGTATACGAAACGCTTCAGTCTGGTTTTAGACCCCATCATAGCACTGAGACTGCACTTGTGAAGGTGGTAAATGACCTTTTAATGACGTCAGACCGAGGCTCTGCATCTGTCCTCGTGCTCCTAGATCTTAGTGCCGCTTTTGATACCATCGATCACCACATTCTTTTGGAGAGATTGGAAACCCAAATTGGTCTACATGGACAAGTTCTGGCCTGGTTTAGATCTTATCTGTCGGAAAGATATCAGTTTGTCTCTGTGAATGGTTTGTCCTCTGACAAATCAATTGTAAATTTCGGTGTTCCTCAAGGTTCCGTTTTAGGACCACTATTGTTTTCACTATATATTTTACCTCTTGGGGATGTCATTCGAAAACATAATGTTAAATTTCACTGCTATGCAGACGACACACAGCTGTACATTTCAATGAAACATGGTGAAGCCCCAAAATTGCCCTCGCTAGAAGCCTGTGTTTCAGACATAAAGAAGTGGATGGCTGCAAACTTTCTACTTTTAAACTCGGACAAAACAGAGATGCTTGTTCTAGGTCCCAAGAAACAAAGAGATCTTCTGTTGAATCTGACAATTAATCTGGATGGTTGTACAGTCGTCTCAAATAAAACTGTGAAGGACCTCGGCGTTACTCTGGACCCTGATCTCTCTTTTGAAGAACATATCAAGACTGTTTCAAGGACAGCTTTTTTCCATCTACGTAACATTGCAAAAATCAGAAATTTTCTGTCCAAAAATGACGCAGAAAAATTAATCCATGCTTTTGTTACTTCTAGGCTGGACTACTGCAATGCTCTACTTTCCGGCTACCCGGATAAAGCACTAAATAAACTTCAGTTAGTGCTAAATACGGCTGCTAGAATCCTGACTAGAACCAAAAAATTTGATCATATTACTCCAGTGTTAGCCTCCCTACACTGGCTTCCTGTTAAGGCAAGGGCTGATTTCAAGGTTTTACTGCTAACCTACAAAGCATTACATGGGCTTGCTCCTACCTATCTTTCCGATTTGGTCCTGCCGTACATACCTACACGTACGCTACGGTCACAAGACGCAGGCCTCCTAATTGTCCCTAGAATTTCTAAGCAAACGGCTGGAGGTAGGGCTTTCTCCTATAGAGCTCCATTTTTATGGAATGGTCTGCCTACCAATGTGAGAGACGCAGACTCAGTCTCAACCTTTAAGTCTTTACTGAAGACTTATCTCTTCAGTAGGTCCTATGATTAAGTATAGTCTGGCCCAGGAGTGTGAAGGTGAACGGAAAGGCTGGAGCAACGAACCGCCCTTGCTGTCTCTGCCTTGCCGGTTCCCCTCTTTCCACTGGGATTCTCTGCCTCTAACCCTTTTACAGAGGCTGAGTCACTGGCCTACTGGTGTTCTTCCATGCCGTCCATGGGAGGGGTGCGTCACTTGAGTGGGTTGAGTCACTGACGTGGTCTTCCTGTCTGGGTTGGCGCCCCCCCCCCTTGGGTTGTGCCATGGCGGAGATCGTTGTGGGCTATACTCGGCCTTGTCTTAGGACGGTAAGTTGGTGGTTGGAGACATCCCTCTAGTGGTGTGGGGGCTGTGCTTTGGCAAAGTGGGTGGGGTTATATCCTGCCTGTTTGGCCCTGTCCGGGGTATCATCGGATGGGGCCACAGTGTCTTCTGATCCCTCCTGTCTCAGCCTCCAGTATTTATGCTGCAGTAGTTTATGTGTCGGGGGCTAGGGTCAGTCTGTTACATCTGGAGTATTTCTCTTGTCTTATCCGGTGTCCTGTGTGTATTTAAATATGCTCTCTCTAATTCTCTCTTTCTCTCTTTCTGTCTTTCTCTCGGAGGACCTGAGCCCTAGGACCATGCCTCAGGACTACCTGGTATGATGACTCCTTGCTGTCCCCAGTCCACCTGGCCGTGCTGCTGCTCCAGTTTCAACTGTTCTGCCTGCGGCTATGGAACCCTGACCTGTTCACCGGACGTGCTTGTTGCACCCTCGACAACTACTATGATTATTATTATTTGACCATGCTGGTCATTTATGAACATTTTAACATTTTAACATTTTGACCATGTTCTGTTTTAATATCCACCCTGCACAGCCAGAAGAGGACTGGCCACCCCTCATAGCCTGGTTCCTCTCTAGGTTTCTTCCTAGGTTTTTGGCCTTTCTAGGGAGTTTTTCCTAGGGAGTTTTTCCTAGCCACCGTGCTTCTTTCACATGCTTTGCTTGCTGTTTGGGGTTTTAGGCTGGGTTTCTGTACAGCACTTTGAGAATATCAGCTGATGTACGAAGGGCTATATAAAAATAAATTTGATTTGATTTGATTTGATTAGTAGACCTCACAGTGAAATGCTGAATACAACAGGTGTAGGTGACCTTACAGTGAAATGCTGAATACAACAGGTGTAGTAGACCTCACAGTGAAATGCTGAATACAACAGGTGTAGTAGACCTCACAGTGAAATGCTGAATACAACAGGTGTAGTAGACCTCACAGTGAAATGCTGAATACAACAGGTGTAGTAGACCTCACAGTGAAATGCTGAATACAACAGGTGTAGTAGACCTTACAGTGAAATGCTGAATACAACAGGTGTAGTAGACCTCACAGTGAAATGCTGAATACAACAGGTGTAGTAGAACTTACAGTGAAATGCTGAATACAACAGGTGTAGTAGACCTCACAGTGAAATGCTGAATACAACAGGTGTAGTAGACCTCACAGTGAAATGCTGAATACAACAGGTGTAGTAGACCTCACAGTGAAATGCTGAATACAACAGGTGTAGTAGACCTTACAGTGAAATGCTGAATACAACAGGTGTAGTAGACCTCACAGTGAAATGCTGAATACAACAGGTGTAGTAGACCTCACAGTGAAATGCTTACTTACAAGCCTTAAACAACAGTGCAGTTAAGAAAAATAACAGCTAAGAAAATATTCACTAAATAAACTAAAGTAAAAAATAAAAGAGGAACAATAAAATAACGAGGCTGGAAACAGGGGCCTCCTGGCTAGACACAGGGGCCTCCTGGCTAGAAACTGGGGCCTCCTGGCTAGACACAGGGGTCTCCTGGCTAGACACAGGGGCCTCCTGGCTAGACACAGGGGTCTCCTGGCTAGACACAGGGGTCTCCTGGCTAGACACAGGGGTCTCCTGGCTAGACACAGGGGCCTCCTGGCTAGACACAGGCGCCTCCTGGCTAGACACAGGCGCCTCCTGGCTAGACACAGGGGCCTCCTGGCTAGACACAGGGGCCTCCTGGCTAGACACAGGGGTCTCCTGGCTAGACACAGGGGTCTCCTGGCTAGACACAGGGGTCTCCTGGCTAGACACAGGGGCCTCCTGGCTAGACACAGGGGCCTCCTGGCTAGACACAGGGGCCTCCTGGCTAGACACAGGGGTCTCCTGGCTAGACACAGGGGTCTCCTGGCTAGACACAGGGGCCTCCTGGCTAGACACAGGGGCCTCCTGGCTAGACACAGGGGTCTCCTGGCTAGACACAGGGGCCTCCTGGCTAGACACAGGGGTCTCCTGGCTAGAAACACAGGGGCCTCCCTGGCTAGACACAGGGGTCTCCTGGCTAGAAACACAGGGGCCTCCTGGCTAGACACAGGGGCCTCCTGGCTAGACACAGGGGCCTCCTGGCTAGACACAGGGGCCTCCTGGCTAGACACACAGGGGCCTCCTGGCTAGACACAGGGGTCTCCTGGCTAGACACAGGGGCCTCCTGGCTAGACACACAGGGGCCTCCTGGCTAGACACAGGGGTCTCCTGGCTAGACACAGGGGCCTCCTGGCTAGACACAGGGGTCTCCTGGCTAGACACAGGGGCCTCCTGGCTAGAACACAGGGGCCTCCTGGCTAGACACAGGGGTCTCCTGGCTAGACACAGGGGCCTCCTGGCTAGACACAGGGGCCTCCTGGCTAGGGGTCTCCTGGCTAGACACAGGGGCCTCCTGGCTAGACACAGGGGCCTCCTGGCTAGACACAGGGGCCTCCAGGCTAGACACAGGGGTCTCCTGGCTAGACACAGGGGCCTCCTGGCTAGACACAGGCGCCTCCTGGCTAGACACAGGGGTCTCCTGGCTAAACACAGGGGCCTCCTGGCTAGACACAGGGGCCTCCTGGCTAGACACAGGGGCCTCCTGGCTAGACACAGGGGTCTCCTGGCTAGACACAGGGGCCTCCTGGCTAAACACAGGGGTCTCCTGGCTAGACACAGGGGCCTCCTGGCTAGACACAGGGGCCTCCTGGCTAGACACAGGGGCCTCCTGGCTAGACACAGGGGTCTCCTGGCTAGACACAGGGGCCTCCTGGCTAGACACAGGGGCCTCCTGGCTAAACACAGGGGCCTCCTGGCTAGACACAGGGGCCTCCTGGCTAGACACAGGGGTCTCCCTGGCTACACAGGGGCCTCCTGGCTAGACACAGGGGTCTCCTGGCTAGACACAGGGGCCTCCTGGCTAGACACAGGGGCCTCCTGGCTAGACACAGGGGCCTCCTGGCTAGACACAGGGGCCTCCTGGCTAGACACACAGGGGTCTCCTGGCTAGACACACAGGGGTCTCCTGGCTAGACACAGGGGCCTCCTGGCTAGACACACAGGGTTCTCCTGGCTAGACACACAGGGGTCTCCTGGCTAGACACAGGGGTCTCCTGGCTAGACACAGGGGCCTCCTGGATAGACACACAGGGGTCTCCTGGATAGACACACAGGGGCCTCCTGGCTAGACACAGGGGTCTCCTGGCTAGACACAGGGGCCTCCTGGATAGACACACAGGGGTCTCCTGGATAGACACACAGTGGTCTCATGGATAGACACACAGGGGTCTCCTGGCTAGACACAGGGGTCTCCTGGCTAGACACAGGGGCCTCCTGGCTAGACACAGGGGTCTCCTGGCTAGACACAGGGGCCTCCTGGCTAGACACAGGGGCCTCCTGGCTAGACACAGGGGCCTCCTGGCTAGACACAGGGGTCTCCTGGCTAGACACAGGGGCCTCCTGGATAGACACACAGGGGTCTCCTGGATAGACACACAGTGGTCTCATGGATAGACACACAGTGGTCTCATGGATAGACACACAGGGGTCTCCAGGCTAGACACAGGGGTCTCCTGGCTAGACACAGGGGTCTCCTGGCTAGACACAGGGGCCTCCTGGATAGACACACAGGGGTCTCCTGGATAGACACACAGGGGTCTCATGGATAGACACACAGGGGTCTCCTGGCTAGACACAGGGGTCTCCTGGCTAGACACAGGGGCCTCCTGGCTAGACACAGGGGTCTCCTGGCTAGACACAGGGGCCTCTTGGCTAGACACAGGGGTCTCCTGGCTAGACACAGGGGCCTCCTGGCTAGACACAGGGGTCTCCTAGCTAGACACAGGGGGTACCGGTACTGAGTCAATGTGTGGAGGTACAGGTTAGTTGATGTAATTTGTACATGTAGGTAGGGATGAGGTGACAATGCATAGATAATTAACAGCGAGAGTAGCATCAGCGTAAGAAAAAGGGGGGGGTCAATGCAAATATCCCGGGTAGCCATCTGATTAGCTGTTCAGCAGTCTGATGGCTTGGGGGTAGAAGCTGTTCAGCAGTCTGATGGCTTGGGGGTAGAAGCTGTTCAGCAGTCTGATGGCTTGGAGGTAGAAGCTGTTCAGCAGTCTGATGGCTTGGGGGTAGAAGCTGTTCAGCAGTCTGATGGCTTGGGGGTAGAAGCTGTTCAGCAGTCTGATGGCTTGGGGGTAGAAGCTGTTCAGCAGTCTGATGGCTTGGGGGTAGAAGCTGTTCAGCAGTCTGATGGCTTGGGGGTAGAAGCTGTTCAGCAGTCTGATGGCTTGGGGATAGAAGCTGTTCAGCAGTCTGATGGCTTGGGGGTAGAAGCTGTTCAGCAGTCTGATGGCTTGGGGGTAGAAGCTGTTCAGCAGTCTGATGGCTTGGGGGTAGAAGCTGTTCAGCAGTCTGATGGCTTGGGGGTAGAAGCTGTTCAGCAGTCTGATGGCTTGGGGTAGAAGCTGTTCAGGAGTCTGCTGGCTTGTGGGTAGAAGCTGTTCAGCAGTCTGATGGCTTGGGGGTAGAAGCTGTTCAGCAGTCTGGTGGCTTGGGGGTAGAAGCTGTTCAGCAGTCTGATGGCTTGGGGGTAGAAGCTGTTCAGGAGTCTGATGGCTTGGGGGTAGAAGCTGTTCAGCAGTCTGATGGCTTGGGGGTAGAAGCTGTTCAGGAGTCTGATGGCTTGGGGGGTAGAAGCTGTTTAGAAGCCTCTTGGACCTAATCTTGGTGCTCCGGTACCGCTTGCTGTGTGGTAGCAGGGAGAACAGTCTATGACTAGGGTGGCTGGAGTCTGACAATTAGTAGGGCCTTCCTCTGACACCGCCTGGTATAGAGGACCTGGATGGCAGGAAGCTTGGCCCCAGTGATGTACTGGGCCGTACCCACTACCCTCTGTCGTGCCTTACGGTCGGGAGGCCGAGCAGTTGCCATACCGGGCAGTGATGCAACCAGTCAGGATGCTCTCGATGGTGCAGCTGTAGAACCTTTTGAGGATCTGAGGACACATGCCAAATCTTTTCAGTCTCCTGAGGGGGAAAGGGTGCTGTCGTGCCCTCTTCATGACGGTCTTGGTGTGTTTTGACCATTCTAGTTTGTTGGTGATGTGGACACCAAGGAACTTGAAGCTCTCAACCTGCTCCACTACAGCCCCATCAATGAGAATGTGGGCGTGTTTGGCCCTCCTTTTCCTGCAGTCCACGATCCTCTCCTTTGTCTTGATCACGTTGAGGGAGAGGTTGTCTCTGCCCTCCTTCCTATAGGCTGTGCCATTCTTGTTGGTGATCAGGCCTACCACCGTTGTGTTGTCTGCAAACTTAATGATGGTGTTGGAGTCGTGCTTGGCCACGCAGTCGTGGTAGAACAGGGAGTACAGGAGGGGACTGAGCACGCACCCCGAGGGGCCCCCATGTTGAGGATCAGCGTGGCAGATGTGTTGTTGCCTACCCTCACCACCTGGGGGCAGCCCGTCAGGAAGTCCAGGATCCAGTTGCAGAGGGAGGTGTTTAGTCCCAGGGTCCTTAGCTTAGTGATGAGCTTTGAGGGCACTATGGTGTTGAACGCTGAGCTGTAGTCAATGAATAGCATTCTCACATAGATGTTCCTTTTGTCCAGGTGGGCAGTGCAAGAGAACAAGGCTTATCTGTAGACACACCTCCACCACGCCTCCATTAATACAGTGTATCTGTAGCCACGCCTCCATTAATACAGTGTATCTGTAGCCACGCCTCCATTAATACAGTGTATCTGTAGACACGCCTCCATTAATACAGTGTATCTGTAGACACGCCTCCATTAACTTTTTTTCCAAGATGGCGTAGCAGTTCAGACGTCCTTTACCCTCCTCTTGTCGTGTCCCGTGTATATATATATTTACATTATTTTCTTCGCATATCTTTTTACATTTTTTCTACTAAAAACTCAACCTCAAAATACTCTCCTGCAACCCGCCTCACCAATTTAAAAAATAAAGTATTATTTACCTCAAATCTGAAATCCACAACAGAAGCTAGCCAGAGGTTAGCCATTTTCACTGGCTAACGTTGGAGTTCAGCTAGCCACGGTTAGCCACGGTTAGCGGTCCTCAGATATCCATTAGCTCGAAAGGCTATCGCCAGTCTTTGTGCAGCGCGACTCGGACCAGAGCATACCGGACCTATTCTCTCTCCTTTCCCCGGATTTCTACCGCAGGCTCTGGACATTTTCACCTGGATCTTGCAGCTAGCTAGCTGCTACCTGAGTGACTATTGGCAACGTCGGTCCCGGAGTTAACACACATTGTTCCGGAGTTAGCCAGCTGAGGAGTTCCGTCAGCCACTCCTGGGCCATTCCTGAGCTAGCCAGCTGAAGTGTCTCCTGGGCTACGGTCGCCTATCCTGACCCGTTTTACTGCCGATGCGGAGCCCCATCGGGCCTTCACGACTGGACCGCCGACGTTATCTGCCCGAGGGAGTTATCCAACTGGCCCCTCCGTCGCGACGTAACCTGATCGCCCATCTGCGGCCTGCTAATCGTTAGCTGTCTTATCGGCTGCGATCTGAATAGGTCTATCGGACACTTTTCTTGGGCCACTGTAACTAACTATTTTGCCAACTTGGACAGGTCCACCCTTCCACACGGAACCCCACTAATCTACAGACGGAAACGCACGAGGTGGCTAAAAACAGACCTCCCTCCATCTTCCACCAGCTAGCTGCTACCTATGGCCCGGCTAGCTGTCTGAATCTCACTGGACCCTTTGATCACTCGGCTAAGCATGCCTCTCCTTAATGTCAATATGCCTTGTCCGTTGCTGTTCTGGTTAGTGTTTATTGGCTTATTTCACTGTAGAGTCTCTAGCCCTGCTCATTATACCTTATCCAACCTCTCAGTTGCTCCACCCACACATGCTATGACATCTTCTGGTTTCAATGATGTTTCTAGAGACAATATCTCTCTCATAATCACTAAATGCCTAGGTTTACCTCCACTGTATTCACATCCCACCAAACCTGCTCCATTTTCTCTCTATTCTGGACGTCACAGACGACCAATTCTTATAGCTTTTAGCCGTACCCTCATACTCATCCTTCTCTGCTCCTCTGGGGATGTAGAGGTGAATCCAGGCCCTGCAGTGCCTGACTCCACTCCTACTCCCCAGGCGCTCTCTTTTGATGACTTCTGTAACCGTAATAGCCTTGGTTTCATGCATGTTAACATTAGAAGCCTCCTCCCTAAGTTTGTTTTATTCACTGCTTTAGCACACTCTACCAACCCGGATGTCCTAGCTGTGTCTGAATCCTGGCTTAGGAAGTCCACCAAAAACTCTGAAATCTTCATCCCTAACTACAACGTTTTCAGACAAGACAGAACGACCAAAGGGGGCGGTGTTGCAATCTACTGCAGAGATAGCCTGCAGAGTTCTGTCCTGCTATTCAGGTCTGTACCCAAACAATTTGAACTTCTACTTTTAAAAATCCACCTCTCTAAAAACAAGTCTCTCACCGTAGCCGCCTGCTATAGACCACCCTCGGCCCCTAGCTGTGCTCTGGACAGCATATGTGAACTGATTGCCCCCATCTATCTTTAGAGCTCGTGCTACTAGGTGACCTAAACTGGGACATGCTTAACACCCCAGCCATCCTACAATCCAAGCTTGATGCCCTCAATCTCACACAAATTATTAATGAACCCACCAGGTACAACCCCAAAGCCGCAAACACTGGCACCCTCATCGATATCATCCTAACCAAACACCTCTGCTGTTTTCAACCAAGATCTCAGCGATCACTGCCTCATTGCCTGCATCCGTAATGGGTCAGCGGTCAAACGACCTCCACTCATCACTGTCAAACGCTCCCTGAAACATTTCAGCGAGCAGGCCATTCTAATCAACCTGGCCCTGGTATCCTGGAAGGATATTGACCTCATCCCGTCAGTAGAGGATGCCTGGTTATTTAAAAAAAATGCCTTCCTCACCATCTTAAATAAGCATGCCCCTTTCAAGAAATGTAGAACCAGGAACAGATATAGCCCTTGGTTCTCCCCAGACCTGACTGCCCTTGACCAACACAAAAATATCCTGTGGCGTTCTGCATTAGCATCGAACTGCCCCCGCGATATGCAACTTTTCAGGGAAGTTAGAAACCAATACACACAGGCAGTTAGAAACGCCAAGGCTAGCTTTTTCAAACAGAAATTTGCTTCCTGCAACTCAAACTCTAAAAAGTTCTGGGACACTGTAAAGTCCATGGAGAATAAGAACACCTCCTCCCAACTGCCCACTGCACTGAGGATAGGAAACTCTGTCACCACCGATAAGCCCACTATAATTGAGAATTTCAATAAGCATTTTTCTACGGCTACCCCTACCCAGGTCAACAGCCCTGCACCCCCCCACAGCTACTCGCCCAAGCCTCCCCCATTTCTCCTTCTCCCAAATCCATTCAGCTGATGTTCTGAAAGAGCTGCAAAATCGGACCCCTACAAATCAGCTGGGCTTGACAATCTGGACCCTCTCTTTCTAAAATTATCTGGCTTAATTATTGCAACCCCTATTACTAGCCTGTTCAACCTCTCTTTCGTGTCGTCTGAGATTCCCATAGATTGGAAAGCTGCCGCGGTCATCCCCCTCTTCAAAGAGGGAGACACTCTAGACCCAAATTGCTACAGACCTATATCCATCCTACCCTGCCTTTCTAAGGTCTTCGAAAGCCAAGTCAACAAACAAATTACCGACCATTTCGAATCCCACCGCACCCTCTCCGCTATGCAATCTGGTTTCAGAGCTGGTCATGGGTGCACCTCAGCCACGCTCAAGGTACTAAATGATATCATAACCGCATCGATAAAAGACAGTACTGTGCAGCCGTATTCATCGACCTGGCCAAAGCTTTTGACTCTGTTAATCACCACATCCTCATCGGCAGACTCAGTAGCCTTGGTTTCTCAATCAATTGCGTCGCCTGGTTCACCAACTACTTCTCTGATAGAGTTCAGTGTGTCAAATCGGAGGGCCTGTTGTCCGGACCTCTGGCAGTCTCTATGGGGGTGCCACAGGGTTCAATTCTTGGGCCAACTCTTTTCTCTGTATACATCAATGATGTCGTTCTTGCTGCTGGTGAATCTCTGATCCACCTCTACGCAGACGACACCATTCTGTATACTTCTGGCCCTTCTTTGGACACTGTGTTAACAACCCTCCAGAGGAGCTGCAATGCCATACAACTCTCCTTCCGTGGCCTCCAACTGCTCCTAAATACAAGTAAAACTAAATGCATGCTCTTCAAACGATCGCTGCCTGCACCTGCCCGCCTGTCCAGCATCACTTCTCTGGACGGTTCTAACTTAGAATTTGTGGACAACTACAAATACCTAGGTGTCTCGTTAGACTGTAAACTCTCCTTCCAGACTCACATAAATCATCTCCAATCCAAAATTAAATCTAGAATCGGCTTCCTATTTCGCAACAAAGCATCCTTCACTCATGCTGCCAAACATTCCCTCGTAAAACTGACCATCCTACCAATCCTCGACTTCGGCGATGTCATTTACAAAATAGCCTCCAATACCCTACTCAACAAGCTGGATGCAGTCTATCACAGTGCCATCCGTTTTGTCACCAAAGCCCCATATACTACCCACCACTGCGACTTGTACGCTCTCGTTGGCTGGCCTTCGCTTCATAATCGTCGCCAAACACATTGGCTCCAGGTCATCTACAAGACCCTGCTAGGTAAAGTCCCCCTTATCTCCGCTCACTGGTCACCATAGCAGCACCCACCTGTAGCACGCGCTCCAGCAGGTATATCTCTCTGGTCACCCCTAAAGCCAATTCCTCCTTTGGTCGTCTCTCCTTCCAGTTCTCTGCTGCCAATGACTGGAACGAACTACAAATATCTCTGAAGCTGGAAACACTTATCTCCCTCACTAACTTTAAGCACCAGCTGTCAGAGCAGCTCACAGATCACTGCACCTGTACATAGCCCATCTATAATTTAGCACAAACAACTACCTCTTCCCTACTGTATTTATTTATTTTGCTCCTTTGCACCATATTATTTATATTTTAACTTTGAACTTTCTTCAAATAACAAATCTACCATTCCAGTGTTTAATTGCTATATTGTATTTACTTCGCCACCATGGCCTTTTTTGCCTTTACCTCCCTTATCTCACCTCATTTGCTCACATTGTATATAGTCTTATTTTTCTACTGTACCATTGATTGTATGTTGTTTTACTCCATGTGTAACTCTGTGTTGTTGTATGTTGTCGAACTGCTTTGCTTTATCTTGGCCAGGTCGCAATTGTAAATGAGAACTTGTTCTCTACTAGCCTACCTGGTTAAATAAAGGTGAAATTAAAAAAATATATATAATAATACAGTGTATCTGTAGACACGCCATTTATTAGATCTCCACCCCCAACGAATAACAGGTGAATAGCAGGTGAATAGCAGGTGAATACCAGGTGAATACCAGGTGAATAGCAGGTGAATAGCAGGTGAATACCAGGTGAATACCAGGTGAATACCAGGTGAATACCAGGTGAATACCAGGTGAATACCAGGTGAATACCAGGTGAATACCAGGTGAATACCAGGTGAATAGCAGGTGAATAGCAGGTGAATAGCAGGTGAATACCAGGTGAATACCAGGTGAATAGCAAAGGTGTTTCTAACATGTATTGAGTCACGGAGTTGAAAACTTGTCTAATCAAGATATATTCCTGTTATATTTTTATACAAATGTTAAAACTGTCATCCTACTTTGACAGAGTATTTGTGTAGATTGTTGACAAAGAAATTACAATTCAATCCATTTTAATTCCACTTTGTAACAACAAAATGTGGAGAGGTGTGAACACTTTCTGAAAACACTGGAGTGCACTATAACGGGAATAGGTTGTAATTTGGGAGAATCTCAATTGTATACTTCTCGCATCCTCTCTCCTTCTCAAAACCCATTGGAGGAGAAGGTCAGAGGGGATGAACCTCTGGCCTTCTCATCCAATGTGTTTTGAGAAGGATAGGCGAGAGAACGCGAGGAGTATACAATTGAGATTCTCCGCATGTATCGAGTTCCACACAGGCCGTGTCTTAACTATCCTCGATTGACCCCCTGGTTTGACCTGGAATTCACAAGGGACTTTCGTTTAACCAAGATTTATTTTTAAGCCAATACATTTACAAGATGTCAGACCCATCCTAGCCTTGGCAGGACCAGTTTTGCCTCAAATATTTTGGCCCTCATGTGGAAAGCAATAAAAGCTCATTTATGCTAGCTGCTGAGTACAATCTGGACTGTTCTGTGTTGTTTAACTAACTTATCTTTATGGTTCAAAACAAATTGACCTTTTCCTATTTATGCTATTAAGAAATATCGACTAACCTTGACTGATTTCCTCTTCCAGGGAAGTGTGTCCGGGCTTGTAGGAGTGCAGCTAGCACATTTCAGTCATCGATTGTTTTGAAGTAGTCCATGACAGGCATGCAATGGCACATCACTATAATGCTTGTCAGCTATCTACTTTATCAAAGCACACAGGAAATGTTTATTTAATTATGCAGTATGACACAAGACGAGTCACATGATTCCTGCTAAGGAACGGTAGGCCACTACTGTAATGCAGTATGTTCTCAATTAGAACTATTATGATATTATTATGATAGCATCCTCATCTACTGCTGATTCTATTTCATGAATCAAAGCTCAGAAGCATGACATCAGTGTGAATCTTCAGTAAACATGTCCACACTGGCACCATGTGGGCTGAAATATTGGGCTCAGGTTGGCTGCCAACATCGGGCCCATGGTCAGCCCTCACTTCTCCTGATATAGTCCACTCTTTTGGATCAGCTGCCTGTTACATTATATTTTTTTAATTCAAAGTTGTTACCATCATATATATATATATATGCGTTGGACTGGCGTGGGTTAAGCCGCGGTGGGCTAAGCAGCGTTGGAGTGGCCCGTTGTCCCCTTCCCGCCGTTTAGACGTCAATGTCCTCACTCAGTAAAACGCCCGTGACTCAGTCTGCAGTAAAGCACAGAGCAAATATACATATTTCTTATACAACTTCTTACAAAAGAAAGGCAAAAAAAAAAAATGCAAGCTGGTTGAGGCAGCAGTGAATTTGGTGGAGGGCAGAACTACTTTAGCTAGTCTGCCTCAACATAAGGGATGGCTAATGCGAATAAACTAGCTTTAGCGCTCAGCATCCTTAAGCTATTGGGTGTCAGATTTATTTAACAATATATTTAGTGAATTGGCAAGCTAAGGATGTTGATATTAGGTAAAGTGTTTACTTCTAGCGAGTGTATTTGATGGGATTCGTTTCTGTAGGTAGCTACTGGCTGGCTAGCTAGCTGACACCAAAAGAGAGAAGTTTTTCTGACAGCGCCACAGCGCCCCCCTGTGGACTGGGACTGAACTTCACTACAACATTCTATTTAACCCTGTTTCAAATTAACAGTGTTGAGGTGGTAGAACTGACAACATTAAATTAATTATAAAGGTCATAACCTATTCCATTCTACAGGTCAATATGTTTGGCTCATGTCTGTTATTTCCATATAGGCAATGTAACGATTTGTTAAAAAAAAAAAGCCTATTATTAAATTGCTGCAATTATTTAATGAGCTTTAATTTATTCCTCTTTTTATTAATCTATCTATCTATCTACTTCATGTGTATATGACAAACAAACTTCAACTTAGAAGGGACAGGGCAGCCAGAAAGACTGTGGAAAAGGGTCAGCTTTGTGCTTAGATTGGAAGTGAACAAAACTTAGAAAAATCATAAGTAATGTTGTCCTCAAATGTTATGTAATGTAAAACTCTCATAGCTGGTAGAACTGATGAAATGAATCATCACATTCTACAGGTAACTTTTATTGGGCTGTCTTTATATTCACATAGACGAGGGGCCCTGTGGCTTCCTATCGGTCATGTTTGGAGTTGTGTTGCTCTGTTATGAGGACATTTGGATTTTTCTTTACAGTTGAGTTGCCCTGTTCGTGTCAGTAAACAGTAACTTTAAGGAACAACTGCCCCTAAAAATCAACTTCTCATTTTGAAAAAGGACCATGTGGCATCGATATGAACCAGAAACATTTATTATACTGTCAAAACTCACTACAAAGTGGAAATAGGATCATTTTGGTGATAAAGTCAGTCTCATCCAGAACGTGTGATCTTGACTGCATCATTACTGCATCACAACGTAAATGAAGGTTGGGTTTGTTACAATTCTACCCACATGGCCACAGCTGGCAGCACAATATTCATCAATTCTGCCCACATGGCCACAGCTGGCAGCACAATATTCATCAATTCTGCCCACATGGCCACAGCTGGCAGCACAATATTCATCAATTCTACCCACATGGCCACAGCTGGCAGCACAATATTCATCAATTCTACCCACATGGCCACAGCTGGCAGCACAATATTCATCAATTCTGCCCACATGGCCACAGCTGGCAGCACAATATTCATCAATTCTGCCCACATGGCCACAGCTGGCAGCACAATATTCATCAATTCTACCCACATGGCCACAGCTGGCAGCACAATATTCATCAATTCTACCCACATGGCCACAGCTGGCAGCACAATATTCATCAATTCTGCCCACATGGCCACAGCTGGCAGCACAATATTCATCAATTCTACCCACATGGCCACAGCTGGCAGCACAATATTCATCAATTCGGTGCAACTGCATATGACCTGATAATTTACTGATAATTTGGGTTGACTTTGGATATCCCTATGGAGTGATTTAGGGACCATCTGTAAATTACACAATGTATATGGGACAATATGTTAAAAATCCAATAGCTCCAAATTACAATGACATAAAAACCTCAAACAAACCAAAATGAATATACAGATATTGAAAACATTTAATGAGAACTAAAAAGGTGTGCAACATGAAAATATTGTCACATTTACATTGTGTAATTTATTGACAGTCCCTAACTAGCCCCTGAGATAGGGTTCAAAGTCAGGTCACACACACCAGCCAGGCTGAAGCTAATTGGCTAAATAATTTGGCCAACTCTTCCCACCTGCAAATACACGAGACACCCACATCAAACCACACCGATATTCAGTCATGGTCACTAGCATTCCAAAATCAGGAAGTGCAGTCGCCCTTTAAAACTAACTGACGACACACTGCACCTCTACTTTGCTACATGCACAGGACTGGTATTGTTATGTAATTATTACTCCAGAATGTCTGTTATTCCAGAGGACGATTCGTACGGGATCAGTTATTGTATTCTTGCTTCAACACCTGTCAAACACAGACATTCCTCTCAAAACACATGGATGTGGATTTGCACAGGTCCAGTATTATCAGAGGACCTTGGAGTTGGCCAAGAAAAACAGTCGTGTTACTCTTCATGTAAAAACTACTGACACGGCAGATTCGGACGGGACTAAAATTACAGATGTGTTTTGTGCTTGTGCACATAATTACATTACCCGACCTTCCCCAGTAAAACTAATCCTGTCTGAATGAAGAGAACCGATGACAGCAGCAACCAGAACCAACTGGTAGGATGAACTTAGGTGACCCAGACAGGCGCAAGCTACCCCGGGTATCCCCTTGACCGTTTTGGATTGAAATACTAAAGAGACAAGCCAGAGAAGACAGAAGAATAGGATATCTGCTGCTGGATCTGACAGTGAGTGCTGTTTTCTGTGACAGGTGGGAAGGTGCAAGTTACCTGAAAATTATCTAATCTCTCAATGTTCATCTCAAAGTGCTCCAAATTCCTACATTTTGCGAATTAAATATATTTTTTTGGCCAGTGGAGAATGCACGCGGACCCCCCTACTGGCTTTGGGCTAAACTCCCAATGTCCGTGTTGTGCTCGGTGTGGGAGAGGGTTTAACATGGGTAACCAGCATCTTGGGAACACTTCACATTTCCCCCCAAAAAAGAAACCCGGGAATTTACACAATTTCCCCATGTCAGCATTAATGCAATTCAACAACAACAAACACGAGAAGCATCAGATTAACAAAATAAAATCTCCCATGATCCAAGCAGGTTGTCATGGAAACCCTGTGGGTAAATCTCCCATGATCCAAGCAGGTAGTCATGGAAACCCCGTGGGTAAATCTCCCATGATCCAAGCAGGTAGTCATGGAAACCCCGTGGGTAAATCTCCCATGATCCAAGCAGGTAGTCATGGAAACCCCGTGGGTAAATCTCCCATGATCCAAGCAGGTAGTCATGGAATCCCCGTGGGTAAATCTCCCATGATCCAAGCAGGTAGTCATGGAATCCCCGTGGGTAAATCTCCCATGATCCAAGCAGGTAGTCATGGAAACCCCGTGGGTAAATCTCCCATGATCCAAGCAGGTAGTCATAGAATCCCCGTGGGTAAATCTCCCATGATCCAAGCAGGTAGTCATGGAAACCCCGTGGGTAAATCTCCCATGATCCAAGCAGGTAGTCATGGAATCCCCGTGGGTAAATCTCCCATGATCCAAGCAGGTAGTCATGGAAACCCCCGTGGGTAAACCTCCCATGATCCAAGCAGGTAGTCATGGAATCCCCGTGGGTAAATCTCCCATGATCCAAGCAGGTAGTCATGGAATCCCCGTGGGTAAATCTCCCATGATCCAAGCAGGTAGTCATGGAATCCCCGTGGGTAAATCTCCCATGATCCAAGCAGGTTGTCATGGAATCCCCGTGGGTAAATCTCCCATGATCCAAGCAGGTAGTCATGGAATCCCCGTGGGTAAATCTCCCATGATGCAAGCAGGTAGTCATGGAATCCCCGTGGGTAAATCTCCCATGATCCAAGCAGGTTGTCATGGAAACCCCGTGGGTAAATCTCCCATGATCCAAGCAGGTTGTCATGGAAACCCCGTGGGTAAATCTCCCATGATCCAAGCAGGTAGTCATGGAATCCCCGTGGGTAAATCTCCCTTTACCATCGGTCCTATTAGTCAACATACAATCAATGGAAAATAAAATAGACAAACTACTATGCCGTATATCCTCCCAGCGGGACATGAAGACTAATATCTGATGTTTCACCAAGTCCTGGCTAAATCACCACATTCATTGTTTAACTAGGCAACTCAGTGAAGATCAAATTCTTATTTATAATGACGGCCAACCAAAAGACCTCCTGTGGAGACGGGGGCCTGGGATTAAAAATAAAATACAATACAAATATAGGACACACACACACACACACACACACACACACACACACACACACACACACACACACACACACACACACACACACACACACACACACACACACACACACACACACACACACACACACATCACGACAAGACACAACACTGCATAAAAGAGAGATCTAAGACAACACAACATGGTAGCAACACAACAACACAGCATGGTAGCAACACAACAACACAGCATGGTAGCAACACAACAGCATGGTAGCAACACAACAACACAGCATGGTAGCAACACAACAACACAGCATGGTAGCAACACAACAACACAGCATGGTAGCAACACAACAACACAGCATGGTAGCAACACAACAACACAGCATGGTAGCAACACAACAACACAGCATGGTAGCAACACAACAACACAGCATGGTAGCAACACAACAACACAGGATGGTAGCAACACAACAACACAGCATGGTAGCAACACAACAACACAGCATGGTAGCAACACAACAACACAGCATGGTAGCAACACAACAACACAGCATGGTAGAAACACAACAACACAGCATGGTAGCAACACAACAACACAGCATGGTAGCAACACAACAACACACCATCGTAGCAACACAACAACACAGCATGGTAGCAGCACAACAACAACATGGTAGCAACACAACATGGCAGCAGCACATGTTAAACATTATTGGGCACAGACAACAGCACAAAGGGCAAGAAGGTAGAGACAACAATACATCACCAGAAGCAGCCACAGCTGTCAGTAAGAGCGTCCATGATTGAGTCTTTGAATGAAGAGATGGAGATAAAACGGTCCAGTTTGAGGGTTTGTTGCAGATAGGGGCGCGGCCCCATGTGGCATTGCCTAATATGAAAATGGAGTCGCGGGAGAATTTCCAAAATATGAGCTCTCTGACATCATAGGAAAAGGCTGCACTTGAACCATTGAATGGCTAGACATGATACACTATGAAACTACACTATTGAATCATTCCCATGGTGAATGACTAGCTACACTATTGAATCATTCCCATGGTGAATGACTAGCTACACTATTGAATCATTCCCATGGTGAATGACTAGCTACACTATTGAATCATTCCCATGGTGAATGACTAGCTACACTATTGAATCATTCCCATGGTGAATGACTAGCTACACTATTGAATCATTCCCATGGTGAATGACTAGCTACACTATTGAATCATTCCCATGGTGAATGACTAGCTACACTATTGAATCATTCCCATGGTGAATGACTAGCTACACTATTGAATCATTCCCATGGTGAATGACTAGCTACACTATTGAATCATTCCCATGGTGAATGACTAGCTACACTATTGAATCATTCCCATGGTGAATGACTAGCTACACTATTGAATCATTCCCATGGTGAATGACTAGCTACACTATTGAATCATTCCCATGGTGAATGACTAGCTACACTATTGAATCATTCCCATGGTGAATGACTAGCTACACTATTGAATCATTCCCATGGTGAATGACTAGCTACACTATTGAATCATTCCCATGGTGAATGACTAGCTACACTATTGAATCATTCCCATGGTGAATGACTAGCTACACTATTGAATCATTCCCATGGTGAATGACTAGCTACACTATTGAATCATTCCCATGGTGAATGACTAGCTACACTATTGAATCATTCCCATGGTGAATGACTAGCTACACTATTGAATCATTCCCATGGTGAATGACTAGCTACACTATTGAATCATTCCCATGGTGAATGACTAGCTACACTATTGAATCATTCCCATGGTGAATGACTAGCTACACTATTGAATCATTCCCATGGTGAATGACTAGCTACACTATTGAATCATTCCCATGGTGAATGACTAGCTACACTATTGAATCATTCCCATGGTGAATGACTAGCTACACTATTGAATCATTCCCATGGTGAATGACTAGCTACACTATTGAATCATTCCCATGGTGAATGACTAGCTACACTATTGAATCATTCCCATGGTGAATGACTAGCTACACTATTGAATCATTCCCATGGTGAATGACTAGCTACACTATTGAATCATTCCCATGGTGAATGACCAGCTACACTATTGAATCATTCCCATGGTGAATGACTAGCTACACTATTGAATCATTCCCATGGTGAATGACCAGCTACACTATTGAATCATTCCCATGGTGAATGACTAGCTACACTATTGAATCATTCCCATGGTGAATGACCAGCTACACTATTGAATCATTCCCATGGTGAATGACTAGCTACACTATTGAATCATTCCCATGGTGAATGACTAGCTACACTATTGAATCATTCCCATGGTGAATGACTAGCTACACTATTGAATCATTCCCATGGTGAATGACTAGCTACACTATTGAATCATTCCCATGGTGAATGACTAGCTACACTATTGAATCATTCCCATGGTGAATGACTAGCTACACTATTGAAACATTCCCATGGTGAATGACTAGCTACACTATTGAATCATTCCCATGGTGAATGACTAAGCCCACTACGCTATGAAACCACACTATTGCAGAGACTTCGATATTACCAGCCGCAAATGATATGGTGAAAACCATGTGTGGGGAGGCAGAGGGACAGAAACTCACATCAATACCTTCGCCAGAAAACACTGTTAAACGAAGAATGTATGCTATAGCTAGCGATGAAGAGGACACTGACTGAACGACTCAAACTCCCCAGCTGATGCTCTCCAAATGTTGGCCACGTACATCCCAATATTAGGTAAAACATGAGCAGGCGCACACCCAGAATAATAGTATGTGTGGAGGTGCTGACTAACGGCAATAAACTATCAAAATAGTCGCACACTCCATGTATAACCATTTTGTAAGTCGCTCTGGATAAGAGCGTCTGCTAAATGACTTAAATGTAAATGTAAATGTAAATAACCTCCCAGCAATTTAATGGGTATTTACCAACGTTTCGGCCTCAGGGTGCCTTCCGCCTTCCTCAGAGTGCCCTTCCTCAGAGTGCCCTTCCTCAGAGTGCCCTTCCTCAGAGTGCCCTTCCTCAGAGTGCCCTTCCTCAGAGTGCCCTTCCTCAGAGTGCCCTTCCTCAGAGTGCCCTTCCTCAGAGTGCCCTTCCTCAGAGTGCCCTTCCTCAGAGTGCCCTTCCTCAGAGAGCCCTTCCTCAGAGTGCCCTTCCTCAGAGTGCCCTTCCTCAGAGTGCCCTTCCTCAGAGTGCCCTTCCTCAGAGTGCCCTTCCTCAGAGTGCCCTTCCTCAGAGTGCCCTTCCTCAGAGTGCCCTTCCTCAGAGTGCCCTTCCTCAGAGTGCCCTTCCTCAGAGTGCCCTTCCTCAGAGTGCCCTTCCTCAGAGTGCCCTTCCTCAGAGTGCCCTTCCTCAGAGTGCCCTTCCTCAGAGTGCCCTTCCTCAGGGTGGTAAATACCCATTAAATTGCTGGGAGGTTACACATGGAGTGTGCGACTATTTTGATAGTTTATAACTTCCACCAATATGACAACATCCACCAATCTTTTTAGGAGTTTAATTCAAGCAAGCAAAGGTCAAGGTTGGGTTATTCAACATCCTGGCCACGTACATCCCATAAAACACCAGAAGGGAACGCTTTCAGGAAGGAATAAAACACCAGAAGGGAACGCTTTCAGGAAGGAATAAAACACCAGAAGGGAACGCTTTCAGGAAGGAATAAAACACCAGAAGGGAACGCTTTCAGGAAGGAATAAAACACCAGAAGGGAACGCTTTCAGGAAGGAATAAAACACCAGAAGGGAACGCTTTCAGGAAGGAATAAAACACCAGAAGGGAACGCTTTCAGGAAGGAATAAAACACCAGAAGGGAACGCTTTCAGGAAGGAATAAAACACCAGAAGGGAACGCTTTCAGGAAGGAATAAAACACCAGAAGGGAACGCTTTCAGGAAGGAATAAAACACCAGAAGGGAACGCTTTCAGGAAGGAATAAAACACCAGAAGGGAACGCTTTCAGGAAGGAATAAAACACCAGAAGGGAACGCTTTCAGGAAGCTTTCATTCCATCATATGGAATTCTCTTTTAAAACACTTTACATGTTTATTTTGAACCTTTTGCCAAAGCCAGGGTGCTCTTCTCTAGGCCTGACTGAAAGAGGACTTTCCTTTTTGCATTGTTTCTGTGTTAACGTTTTCCAACGTTTCATCAGAATTATTATCATTCTTTAAATAGATGAAGTTCCAAGGTTCCCCATCCCTGTGAAGACAGAGAAAGCATCCAGTCATGATCGTAGGTATATAACAAGTGTCTGAACATCAGATGACCAATGTATTATGCTGAGTGTAATGCTCGACCTGAAACAGGCCTACCTTGGCTTAGACACTCGGCCCACCAGCAGAGTTGGTGACAGTCTTCTGGACTAATTCCTTGGCCTGGTGGGCCTGCAGCACAGCCACAGCCTCATCCACCTACCAGCAACATCAACCAGGTTAATAACAGCATCACCTATTACCACAGCTACAAACTCATCTGTACACGACACCATTTAAAACCCATCAGAGGGATACACAGTTTCCTCAAATGCTATGACTACTTTGGGTTCACTGGGCTTCAAGGAATTTCTCCTGGTGACACATTCTTGTCAGGGAGCAGAACTGACCTTCGAGCGGAGAGACTCGGGAGACTCCAGCATGTGAAGCAGTTCAGAGTTGTCTATCTCCAGCAGCATGCCAGTGATCTTCCCAGCCAGACTGGGGTGCATGTTCTGGATGCATGGGAACAGGCGCTCACCTGGGGACAAACCGGGTTTTAGTGTCCTGGCTCAGAAACAGGAGGGGAGATTAACAGTGTAGTGTGGTGGGTTGAGTGGATGTGAAGCCCAATTTTATGCAGTTTGCTTGATCTGAACAGTTTTAAAATGTCGTCTGCATGTCAAATCTTAGTGAAAGACTTGCGACGAGACGGATTCCTTTAGCCAATAAGAGAACAGTGCGCTGACGAGTTTAGCCAAGCAGACAGCTCGCTAGCTGTTTTGCTGCAGTAATAGCAGCGGTGTAAAGTCATTAACCTGTCAAGGTAATGAAAAGCGTGTCCAGAGTAAACTGCCTAATACTCGGGCCCAGAGTCAAATATTTCCATATTATTAGTAGATTTGGATAGAAAACACTCGGAAGTTTCTAAAACTGTTTTTTTTAGATCTGCTGATCTTCGTCAGAATGCACTCCGAGGACTCCTACTTCCACAAGAAATTTTATTTTTGTTCGAAATACTCCATATTTATGTCCAAATACCTCCGTTTTGTTCGTGCGTTCAGATCACTATCCAAAGGCATAATGCGCGAGCGCAGTACCCGAGACGAAAAGTCAAATAGTTCCATTACCGTTCGTAAAAACATGTCAAACGTTATTTACAATCAATCCTTAGGGTATTTTTAACATAAAACGTTGATAATATTCCAACCGGACAATCGCGTATTCATTCAAGAAGAAAAAGGAGGGGCGCGCTGTTGGGCTCGCGCATCACCAAGCCCTTTGTCCTCAGGCAGTCCACTGATTGACTGAGCTACTATTCTCTGCCCGGTAACAGGAGAATGATCAAAAAACTTTCTGAAGGCTTTTGACAGCCAATGGAAGCCTTAGGAAGTGCAACGTGACCCCACAGACACTGTAGTTTCGATAAGGATTCAAAAGAAGAACTACAATTCTCAGATTTCCCACTTCCTGGTTGGATTTTTCTCAGGTTTTTGCCTGCCATATGAGTTCTGCTATACTCACAGACATCATTCAAACAGTTTTAGAAACTTCCAAGTGTTTTCTATCCAAATCTACTAATAATATGCAAATATTTGACTCTGGGCCCGAGTATTAGGCAGTTTACTCTGGGCACGCTTTTCATCCGAAAATGAAAATACTGCCCCCATACCTAAAAAGGTTAATATAAGGAATTTGAAATGATTTATACTTTTACTTTGATACTTAAGTATATTTGAGCAATTACATTTAATTTATATTCTTTTACTGAAGTCGGATTTTCCTGGGTAAATCATTTTTCCTTGAGTCATTTTGTATTAAGGTATCTTTACTTTAATTCAAGTATGACAATTGGGTACTTTTTCCACCACTGAGAAATAGCTAGCCTGTTTCTGGTGCATGTAGAGGTGGCAGGTAGCCTAGTGGTTAGAGTGTAGAGGAGGCAGGTAGCATAGTGGTTAGAGTGTAGGGGAGGCAGGTAGCCTAGTGGTTAGAGTGTAGGGAGGCAGGTAGCCTAGTGGTTAGAGTGTAGGGAGGCAGGTAGCCTAGTGGTTAGAGTGTAGAGGTGGCAGGTAGCCTAGTGGTTAGAGTGTAGAGGAGGCAGGTAGCCTAGTGGTTAGAGTGTAGGGGTGGCAGGTAGCCTAGTGGTTAGAGTGTAGGGGCGGCAGGTAGCCTAGTGGCTAGAGTGTAGAGGAGGCAGGTAGCCTAGTGGTTAGAGTGTAGGGAGGCAGGTAGCCTAGTGGTTAGAGTGTAGAGGTGGCAGGTAGCCTAGTGGTTAGAGTGTAGAGGAGGCAGGTAGCCTAGTGGTTAGAGTGTAGGGGTGGCAGGTAGCCTAGTGGTTAGAGTGTAGGGGCGGCAGGTAGCCTAGTGGCTAGAGTGTAGAGGAGGCAGGTAGCCTAGTGGTTAGAGTGTAGAGGTGGCAGGTAGTCTAGTGGTTAGAGTGTAGAGGAGGCAGGTAGCCTAGTGGTTAGAGTGTAGAGGAGGCAGGTAGCCTAGTAGTTAGAGTGTAGAGGAGGCAGGTAGACTAGTGGTTAGAGTGTAGAGGAGGCAAGTAGCCTAGTGGTTAGAGTGTAGAGGAGGCAGGTAGCCTAGTGGTTAGAGTGTAGAGGAGGCAGGTGGCCTAGTGGTTAGAGTGTAGAGGAGGCAGGTAGCCTAGTGGTTAGAGTGTAGAGGAGGCTGGTAGCCTAGTGGTTAGAGTGTAGAGGAGGCAGGTAGCCTAGTGGTTAGAGTGTAGAGGAGGCAGGTAGCCTAGTGGTTAGAGTGTAGAGGAGGCAGGTAGCCTAGTGGTTAGAGTGTAGAGGAGGCAGGTGGCCTAGTGGTTAGAGTGTAGAGGAGGCAGGTAGCCTAGTGGTTAGAGTGTAGAGGAGGCAGGTAGCCTAGTGGTTAGAGTGTAGGGGAGGCAGGTAGCCTAGTGGTTAGAGTGTAGAGGAGGCAGGTAGCCTAGTGGCTAGAGTGTAGAGGAGGCAGGTAGCCTAGTGGTTAGAGTGTAGAGGAGGCAGGTAGCCTAGTGGTTAGAGTGTAGGGGCGGCAGGTAGCCTAGTGGTTAGAGTGTAGAGGAGGCAGGTAGCCTAGTGGTTAGAGTGTAGAGGAGGCAGGTAGCCTAGTGGTTAGAGTGTAGGGGCGGCAGGTAGCCTAGTGGTTAGAGTGTAGAGGAGGCAGGTAGCCTAGTGGTTAGAGTGTAGAGGAGGCAGGTAGCCTAGTGGTTAGAGTGTAGAGGAGGCAGGTAGCCTAGTGGTTAGAGCGTAGAGGAGGCAGGTAGCCTAGTGGTTAGAGCGTAGAGGAGGCAGGTAGCCTAGTGGTTAGAGCGTAGAGGAGGCAGGTAGCCTAGTGGTTAGAGCGTAGAGGAGGCAGGTGGCCTAGTGGTTAGAGTGTAGAGGAGGCAGGTATCCTAGTGGTTAGAGTGTAGAGGAGGCAGGTAGCCTAGTGGTTAGAGTGTAGAGGAGGCAGGTAGCCTAGTGGTTAGAGTGTAGAGGAGGCAGGTAGCCTAGTGGTTAGAGTGTAGAGGAGGCAGGTGGCCTAGTGGTTAGAGTGTAGAGGAGGCAGGTAGCCTAGTGGTTAGAGCGTAGGGGCGGCAGGTAGCCTAGTGGTTAGAGCGTAGAGGAGGCAGGTAGCCTAGTGGTTAGAGCGTAGAGGAGGCAGGTAGCCTAGTGGTTAGAGCGTAGAGGAGGCAGGTAGCCTAGTGGTTAGAGCGTAGAGGAGGCAGGTGGCCTAGTGGTTGGAGTGTAGAGGAGGCAGGTAGCCTAGTGGTTAGAGTGTAGAGGAGGCAGGTAGCCTAGTGGTTAGAGAGTAGAGGAGGCAGGTAGCCTAGTGGTTAGAGCGTAGAGGAGGCAGGTAGCCTAGTAGTTAGAGTGTAGAGGAGGCAGGTAGCCTAGTGGTTAGAGTGTAGAGGAGGCAGGTAGCCTAGTGGTTAGAGTGTAGAGGAGGCAGGTAGCCTAGTGGTTAGAGTGTAGAGGAGGCAGGTAGCCTAGTAGTTAGAGTGTAGAGGAGGCAGGTAACCTAGTGGTAAGAGTGTAGAGGAGGTAGGTAGCCTAGTGGTTAGAGTGTAGAGGAGGCAGGTAGCCTAGTGGTTAGAGTGTAGAGGAGGCAGGTAGCCTAGTGGTTAGAGTGTAGAGGAGGCAGGTAGCCTAGTAGTTAGAGTGTAGAGGAGGCAGGTAGCCTAGTGGTTAGAGTGTAGAGGAGGCAAGTAGCCTAGTGGTTAGAGTGTAGAGGAGGCAGGTAGCCTAGTGGTTAGAGTGTAGAGGAGGCAGGTGGCCTAGTGGTTAGAGTGTAGAGGAGGCAGGTAGCCTAGTGGTTAGAGTGTAGAGGAGGCAGGTAGCCTAGTGGTTAGAGTGTAGAGGAGGCAGGTAGCCTAGTGGTTAGAGTGTAGAGGAGGCAGGTAGACTAGTGGTTAGAGTGTAGAGGAGGCAGGTAGCCTAGTGGTTAGAGCGTAGAGGAGGCAGGTAGCCTAGTGGTTAGAGTGTAGAGGAGGCAGGTAGTCTAGTGGTTAGAGTGTAGAGGGGCAGGTAGCCTAGTGGTTAGAGTGTAGAGGAGGCAGGTAGCATAGTGGTTAGAGTGTAGAGGAGGCAGGTAGCCTAGTGGTTAGAGTGTAGAGGAGGCAGGTAGTCTAGTGGTTAGAGTGTAGAGGAGGCAGGTAGCCTAGTGGTTAGAGTGTAGAGGAGGCAGGTAGCCTAGTGGTTAGAGTGTAGAGGAGGTAGGTAGCCTAGTGGTTAGAGCGTAGAGGAGGCAGGTAGCCTAGTGGTTAGAGTGTAGAGGAGGCAGGTAGCCTAGTGGTTAGAGTGTAGAGGAGGCAGGTAGCATAGTGGTTAGAGGGGGGAGACAGGTAGCCTAGTGGTTAGAGTGTAGAGGAGGCAGGTAGCCTAGTGGTTAGAGTGTAGAGGAGGTAGGTAGCCTAGTGGTTAGAGTGTAGAGGAGGCAGGTGGCCTAGTGGTTAGAGTGTAGAGGAGGCAGGTGGCCTAGTGGTTAGAGTGTAGAGGAGGCAGGTAGCCTAGTGGTTAGAGTGTAGAGGAGGCAGGTAGCCTAGTGGTTAGAGTGTAGAGGAGGCAGGTAGCCTAGTGGTTAGAGTGTAGAGGAGGCAGGTAACCTAGTGGTTAGAGTGTAGGGGAGGCAGGTAGCCTAGTGGTTAGAGTGTAGAGGAGGTAGGTAGCCTAGTGGTTAGAGTGTAGAGGAGGCAGGTAGCCTAGTGGTTAGAGTGTAGAGGAGGTAGGTAGCCTAGTGGTTAGAGTGTAGGGGCGGCAGGTAGCCTAGTGGTTAGAGTGTAGACGAGGCAGGTAGCCAAATGGTTAGAGTGTAGAGGAGGTAGGTAGCCTAGTGGTTAGAGTGTAGGGGTGGCAGGTAGCCTAGTGGTTAGAGTGTAGGGGCGGCAGGTAGCCTAGTGGTTAGAGTGTAGAGGAGGCAGGTAGCCTAGTGGTTAGAGTGTAGAGGAGGCAGGTAGCCTAGTGGTTAGAGTGTAGAGGAGGTAGGTAGCCTAGTGGTTAGAGTGTAGTGGTGGCAGGTAGCCTAGTGGTTAGAGTGTAGAGGAGGTAGGTAGCCTAGTGGTTAGAGTGTAGAGGAGGCAGGTAGCCTAGTGGTTAGAGTGTAGAGGAGGTAGGTAGCCTAGTGGTTAGAGTGTAGGGGCGGCAGGTAGCCTAGTGGTTAGAGTGTAGAGGAGGCAGGTAGCCTAGTGGTTAGAGTGTAGAGGAGGTAGGTAGCCTAGTGGTTAGAGTGTAGAGGAGGCAGGTGGCCTAGTGGTTAGAGTGTAGAGGAGGCAGGTAGCCTAGTGGTTAGAGGGGGTGGCAGGTAGCCTAGTGGTTAGAGTGTAGAGGAGGCAGGTAGCCTAGTGGTTAGAGTGTAGAGGAGGCAGGTAGCCTAGTGGTTAGAGGGGGGAGGCAGGTAGCCTAGTGGTTAGAGTGTAGAGGAGGCAGGTAGCCTAGTGGTTAGATGGGGGGGCAGGTAGCCTAGTGGTTAGAGTGTAGAGGAGGCAGGTAGCCTAGTGGTTAGAGTGTAGAGGAGGCAGGTATCCTAGTGGTTAGAGTGTAGGGGGGGGTAGGTAGCCTAGTGGTTAGAGTGTAGAGGAGGCAGGTAGCCTAGTGGTTAGAGTGTAGGGGGGGGTAGGTAGCCTAGTGGTTAGAGTGTAGAGGAGGCAGGTAGCCTAGTGGTTAGAGTGTAGGGGTGGCAGGTAGCCTAGTGGTTAGAGTGTAGAGGAGGCAGGTAGCCTAGTGGTTAGAGTGTAGAGGAGGCAGGTAGCCTAGTGGTTAGAGTGTAGAGGAGGTAGGTAGCCTAGTGGTTAGAGTGTAGAGGAGGTAGGTAGCCTAGTGGTTAGAGTGTAGAGGAGGCAGGTAGCCTAGTGGTTAGAGTGTAGGGGGGGGTAGGTAGCCTAGTGGTTAGAGTGTAGAGGAGGCAGGTAGCCTAGTGGTTAGAGTGTAGAGGAGGCAGGTAGCCTAGTGGTTAGAGTGTAGAGGAGGCAGGTAGACTAGTGGTTAGAGTGTAGAGGAGGCAGGTATCCTAGTGGTTAGAGTGTAGAGGAGGCAGGTAGCCTAGTGGTTAGAGTGTAGAGGAGGCAGGTAGCCTAGTGGTTAGAGTGTAGAGGAGGCAGGTAGTCTAGTGGTTAGAGTGTAGAGGAGGCAGGTGGCCTAGTGGTTAGAGGGTAGAGGAGACAGGTAGCCTAGTGGTTAGAGTGTAGAGGAGGTAGGTAGCCTAGTGGTTAGAGTGTAGAGGAGGTAGGTAGCCTAGTGGTTAGAGTGTAGAGGAGGCAGGTAGCCTAGTGGTTAGAGTGTAGAGGAGGCAGGTAGCCTAGTGGTTAGAGTGTAGGGGCGGCAGGTAGCCTAGTGGTTAGATGGGGGGGGCAGGTAGCCTAGTGGTTAGAGTGTAGAGGAGGCAGGTATCCTAGTGGTTAGAGTGTAGAGGAGGCAGGTATCCTAGTGGTTAGAGTGTAGAGGAGGCAGGTAGCCTAGTGGTTAGAGTGTAGAGGAGGCAGGTAGCCTAGTGGTTAGAGTGTAGAGGAGGCAGGTAGCCTAGTGGTTAGAGTGTAGGGGCGGCAGGTAGCCTAGTGGTTAGAGTGTAGAGGAGGTAGGTAGCCTAGTGGTTAGAGTGTAGGGGTGGCAGGTAGCCTAGTGGTTAGAGTGTAGAGGAGGCAGGTAGCCTAGTGGTTAGAGTGTAGAGGAGGCAGGTAGCCTAGTGGTTAGAGTGTAGAGGAGGCAGGTAGCCTAGTGGTTAGAGTGTAGAGGAGGCAGGTAGCCTAGTGGTTAGAGTGTAGGGGCGGCAGGTAGCCTAGTGGTTAGAGTGTAGAGGAGGCAGGTAGCCTAGTGGTTAGAGTGTAGAGGAGGCAGGTAGCCTAGTGGTTAGAGTGTAGAGGAGGTAGGTAGCCTAGTGGTTAGAGTGTAGAGGAGGCAGGTAGCCTAGTGGTTAGAGTGTAGAGGAGGCAGGTATCCTAGTGGTTAGAGTGTAGAGGAGGCAGGTATCCTAGTGGTTAGAGTGTAGAGGAGGCAGGTATCCTAGTGGTTAGAGTGTAGAGGAGGCAGGTAGCCTAGTGGTTAGAGTGTAGAGGAGGCAGGTAGCCTAGTGGTTAGAGTGTAGAGGAGGCAGGTAGCCTAGTGGTTAGAGTGTAGAGGAGGCAGGTAGCCTAGTGGTTAGAGTGTAGAGGAGGCAGGTAGCCTAGTGGTTAGAGTGTAGAGGAGGCAGGTAGCCTAGTGGTTAGAGTGTAGAGGTGGCAGGTAGTCTAGTGGTTAGAGTGTAGAGGAGGCAGGTAGCCTAGTGGTTAGAGTGTAGAGGAGGCAGGTAGCCTAGTGGTTAGAGTGTAGAGGAGGCAGGTAGCCTAGTGGTTAGAGTGTAGAGGAGGCAGGTAGCCTAGTGGTTAGAGTGTAGAGGAGGCAGGTAGCCTAGTGGTTAGAGCGTAGAGGAGGCAGGTAGCCTAGTGGTTAGAGTGTAGAGGAGGCAGGTAGCCTAGTGGTTAGAGTGTAGAGGAGGCAGGTAGCCTAGTGGTTAGAGTGTAGGGGCGGCAGGTAGCCTAGTGGTTAGAGTGTAGAGGAGGCAGGTATCCTAGTGGTTAGAGTGTAGAGGAGGCAGGTATCCTAGTGGTTAGAGTGTAGAGGAGGCAGGTATCCTAGTGGTTAGAGTGTAGAGGAGGCAGGTAGCCTAGTGGTTAGAGTGTAGAGGAGGCAGGTAGCCTAGTGGTTAGAGTGTAGAGGAGGCAGGTAGCCTAGTGGTTAGAGTGTAGAGGAGGCAGGTAGCCTAGTGGTTAGAGTGTAGAGGAGGCAGGTAGCCTAGTGGTTAGAGTGTAGAGGAGGCAGGTAGCCTAGTGGTTAGAGTGTAGAGGAGGCAGGTAGCCTAGTGGTTAGAGTGTAGAGGAGGCAGGTAGCCTAGTGGTTAGAGTGTAGAGGAGGCAGGTAGCCTAGTGGTTAGAGTGTAGAGGAGGTAGGTAGCCTAGTGGTTAGAGTGTAGAGGAGGCAGGTAGCCTAGTGGTTAGAGTGTAGAGGAGGCAGGTAGCCTAGTGGTTAGAGTGTAGAGGAGGCAGGTATCCTAGTGGTTAGAGTGTAGAGGAGGCAGGTATCCTAGTGGTTAGAGCGTTGGGGCCGTAACCGACAGGTTGCTGGATCGAATCCTTGACCTGACAAGGTAAAAATTGTTCTGCCCCTGAACAAGGCAGGTAACCCATTGTTCCCCGGGTAAGGCCGACATTGTAAATAAGAATTTGTTCTTAATAGGACTTGCCTAGTTAAACAAAAACAAGAAACGTTTCATGAAACTGGTTTGTTACAACACCTTGCTACATCAAGTGTTTCATCACGTCATTGTAGAAGCACCATTACCGTGGAAACAGTCGTATTGATCTGAACGCCTGGTCTTCAGTCCGCTGAAAGATTGTCTTGTTGAGTTTAGACTCACCCAACATCTGCTTCTGTTCCTGAGGAGGTGCAGTGGCAGTCAGAGGGTCCTGGCCCTGCACATGGACAGCAGGCTACGGACACACGGACACACGGTTAGAGAGAACACACCAGTGTAATATTGACACTGTAGATAATATTTTTTGTGGTCCCCTGTAACGCCGCGCAGAGCCCTAACGGAGTTGGTAGAGCATGGTGATTGCAGTGGGTTCGATTCCCGGGAACACCCATACGCTAAATGTATGCAGGTATGACTAAGTAACTTTGGATAAAAGTGTCTGATAAATGGCACATGATCTATTATTTTCTATTTGATAGGAGAGAGGGGGGTATACCTGCTGCATAGTGACTTGGGGCTGTGAGTTCATGTGGTGCTGAGGGTTGCGGACTCCTGCGGCGTACTTATACTGAGGTACGCCACGCACCGGGGGTCCACTCACTGGGGCCGAGGGGCGCGGGGCCCCATGGTCTGGGGGCCTGCAGAGGGGCAAGAAGAGATCATTTTGACGTTATTTCAAAACGTAACTTCATAAAGCACCTAAATCTAATATAAATCCTGCATTAGCATGTACATAATGCATAAGCACTCTACTACATATTACAAAGACTGGGGCACAAATGAGTATCTCTCGAGGTGACTCACCCACACCTCGCGTGGACATCATGCGAGGCACCTGATTGGTTGGCCTCATAGGGCTGAAGCTGGGCTGTCTGGGTGCGGAAGGACGCATGGAGCCTGGTATGTTCTGGAAGTCTGAAGTCCCAAACAGCACCAGGGAGTGTCATTTAGGAATACTTTTAAACACTAAACTCTATGATTGTAGAGGTCAGAGGTCATGTCGTAAAGCAGTAAGAGGTTACGAGGGCGTACTACTCACGTTGAGGTCTCACACCCTGGGTGGCCCAGCGAGGGCTGGGTCTCAGCTGGGCTATCTGGTTGGCAGGGTAGTAAGCAGCTCCGTTATGAGCCTATAGGGATGGAGAACACAGTGCAGGTAGTATCTACATCCAACAGCAACCAGTCTGACACACTTCCACTTCGTCCATGGACTCAACTGTGATGCTGTGAACACCATGAATGTCAAGGGCTAGATCGATTAATTGACATTAATGTGATTGTTTGATTGATTGACATGAATTGAATTGACCAAGTGGTGACCTGTGGGATGGCAGCCATGAAGTACCCAGAGGGAGGGGCAGGCTGGTAGGGGTTGAGGACTGGGTTGGGTACGGGCCGGACGGTGGCCATCCTCTGCATGTACTGGTTGGTGAGGTGAGCCTGACGCTCCTCTTTCCTCTGAGCCAGCGCCACGTACAGCGGCTTGGTGGCCACGATGCGGCCGTTCATCTCCGTCATGGCCTTGGTGGCCTCCTCTGGCGAGGAGAAGCACACGAAGCCGAAGCCCTTGCTGCGACCGCCCTCCATCATCACCTAATGGAGGAGGGGGGAGGAAACGGTTTGCTTAGTACACAGCTGAACAGAACAGCTGAACAGAACAGCTGAACAGAACAGCTGAACAGAACAGCTGAACAGAACAGCTGAACAGAACAGCTGAACAGAACAGCTGAACAGAACAGCTGAACAGAACAAAGCAGTTCTCTTTAACACGTGTCAACAGCCAGGAGGTTGGTTCCTACCTTGGTGATGGTGCAGCCAGGAGGTTGGATCCTACCTTGGTGATGGTGCAGCCAGGACGTTGGTTCCTACCTTGGTGATGGTGCAGCCAGGAGGTTGGATCCTACCTTGGTGATGGTGCAGCCAGGAGGTTGGTTCCTACCTTGGTGATGGTGCAGCCAGGAGGTTGGTTCCTACCTTGGTGATGGTGCAGCCAGGAGGTTGGTTCCTACCTTGGCGCTGGTGATGGTGCCGAATGGGGAAAACTCTTTACGCAGGCGCTCGTCATCAATTCCATCGTCAAGGTTCTTCACGTAGAGATTGACACCCTGGAGACACAGAACAAACTTTTATAAAACTACTCAACATTCCTTTAGATTCTGACCTTGCGTTGACAGACAACATATTAACCTTCGATGAACTATTAATTGCCTGTAGTACATATTTATCCCCAGCAACCATGCCAGAGGGATGTGGTGCTCATGAACTACTCACTGTGGCAGCCATTTTGACCAGTACAGTCCATTGTAGAGAAAACACAGAATTTGACATGGCTGCAACAATAACTGCAACAACATCACAAAGTGCCGATTCACTGTGACCTGGTAGCGCATCACGCGGTCCTGTTTCATCTGTTCAAACTTCCGTTTCAGCTCAGTCTGGCGCTCCACCTTCTTCTGGGCGCGGCCTACGTAGATGAGCTTTCCATTCAGCTCCTTCCCATTCATCTCAACAACAGCCTGGAACAGACATCCTCTTTTACAATATGACCATCGGCCTTCCCGTCCTCGATTGAGACCCTCCGTATCAAACACCACCAACCAAGCGGCCATTTCAAACACATTAACATTATGCTCACCTTTTGGGCGTCCTCGTGCCTCTCGAAGCTCACAAAGCCAAAGCCTCTGGATTTGCCACTGTCATCAGTCATGACGCGGATACTCATGGACCTGCCTAGATGTTAGAGGAGACAGTTCAGATACTCATGGACCTGCCTAGATGTTAGAGGAGACAGTTCAGATACTCATGGACCTGCCTAGATGTTAGAGGAGACAGTTCAGATACTCATGGACCTGCCTAGATGTTAAGGAGACAGTTCAGATACTCATGGACCTGCCTAGATGTTAGAGAAGACAGTTCACATACTCATGGACCTGCCTAGATGTTAGAGAAGATAGTTCAGATACTCATGGACCTGCCTAAATGATAAAGGATACAGTTCAGATACTCATGGACCTGCCTAGATGTTAAGGAGACAGTTCAGATACTCATGGACCTGCCTAGATGATAGAGGAGACAGTTCAGATACTCATGGACCTGCCTAGATGTTAAGGAGACAGTTCAGATACTCATGGACCTGCCTAGATGTTAAGGAGACAGTTCAGATACTCATGGACCTGCCTAGATGTTAAGGAGACAGTTCACATACTCATGGACCTGCCTAGATGTTAGAGGAGACAGTTCAGATACTCATGGACCTGCCTAGATGTTAAGGAGACAGTTCAGATACTCATGGACCTGCCTAGATGTTAGAGGAGACAGTTCAGATACTCATGGACCTGCCTATATGTTAAGGAGACAGTTCAGATACTCATGGACCTGCTTAGATGTTAGAGGAGACAGTTCAGATACTCATGGACCTGCCTATATGTTAAGGAGACAGTTCAGATACTCATGGACCTGCCTAGATGTTAGAGAAGACAGTTCACATACTCATGGACCTGCCTAGATGTTAGAGAAGATAGTTCAGATACTCATGGACCTGCCTAAATGATAAAGGATACAGTTCAGATACTCATGGACCTGCCTAGATGTTAAGGAGACAGTTCAGATACTCATGGACCTGCCTAGATGATAGAGGAGACAGTTCAGATACTCATGGACCTGCCTAGATGTTAAGGAGACAGTTCAGATACTCATGGACCTGCCTAGATGTTAAGGAGACAGTTCAGATACTCATGGACCTGCCTAGATGTTAAGGAGACAGTTCACATACTCATGGACCTGCCTAGATGTTAGAGGAGACAGTTCAGATACTCATGGACCTGCCTAGATGTTAAGGAGACAGTTCAGATACTCATGGACCTGCCTAGATGTTAGAGGAGACAGTTCAGATACTCATGGACCTGCCTATATGTTAAGGGAGACAGTTCAGATACTCATGGACCTGCCTAGATGTTAGAGGAGACAGTTCAGATACTCATGGACCTGCCTATATGTTAAGGAGACAGTTCAGATACTCATGGACCTGCCTAGATGTTAGAGAAGACAGTTCACATACTCATGGACCTGCCTAGATGTTAGAGAAGATAGTTCAGATACTCATGGACCTGCCTAAATGATAAAGGATACAGTTCAGATACTCATGGACCTGCCTAGATGTTAAGGAGACAGTTCAGATACTCATGGACCTGCCTAGATGATAGAGGAGACAGTTCAGATACTCATGGACCTGCCTAGATGTTAAGGAGACAGTTCAGATACTCATGGACCTGCCTAGATGTTAAGGAGACAGTTCAGATACTCATGGACCTGCCTAGATGTTAAGGAGACAGTTCACATACTCATGGACCTGCCTAGATGTTAGAGGAGACAGTTCAGATACTCATGGACCTGCCTAGATGTTAAGGAGACAGTTCAGATACTCATGGACCTGCCTAGATGTTAAGGACACAGTTCAGATACTCATGGACCTGCCTAGATGTTAAGGAGACAGTTCAGATACTCATGGACCTGCCTATATGTTAAGGAGGCAGTTCAGATACTCATGGACCTGCCTATATGTTAAGGAGACAGTTCAGATACTCATGGACCTGCCTAGATGTTAAGGAGACAGTTCAGATACTCATGGACCTGCCTAGATGATAGAGGAGACAGTTCAGATACTCATGGACCTGCCTAGATGTTAAGGAGACAGTTCAGATACTCATGGACCTGCTTAGATGTTAGAGGAGTCAGTTCAGATACTCATGGACCTGCCTAGATGTTAAGGAGACAGTTCAGATACTCATGGACCTGCCTAGATGTTAAGGAGACAGTTCAGATACTCATGGACCTGCCTAGATGTTAACGAGACAGTTCAGATACTCATGGACCTGCCTAGATGTTAAGGAGACAGTTCAGATACTCATGGACCTGCCTAGATGTTAACGAGACAGTTCAGATACTCATGGACCTGCCTAGATGTTAAGGAGACAGTTCAGATACTCATGGACCTGCCTAGATGTTAAGGAGACAGTTCAGATACTCATGGACCTGCCTAGATGTTAAGGAGTCAGTTCACATACTCATGGACCTGCCTAGATGTTAGAGAAGGCAGTTCAGATACTCATGGACCTGCCTAGATGATAGAGGATACAGTTCAGATACTCATGGACCTGCCTAGATGTTAAGGAGACAGTTCAGATACTCATGGACCTGCCTAGATGTTAAGGAGACAGTTCAGATACTCATGGACCTGCCTAGATGTTAAGGAGACAGTTCAGATACTCATGGACCTGCCTAGATGTTAAGGAGACAGTTCAGATACTCATGGACCTGCCTAGATGTTAAGGAGACAGTTCAGATACTCATGGACCTGCCTAGATGTTAAGGAGACAGTTCACATACTCATGGACCTGCCTAGATGTTACAGGAGACAGTTCAGATACTCATGGACCTGCCTAGATGATAGAGGAGTCAGTTCAGATACTCATGGACCTGCCTAGATGTTAAGGAGACAGTTCAGATACTCATGGACCTGCCTAGATGTTAAGGAGACAGTTCAGATACTCATGGACCTGCCTAGATGTTAAGGAGACAGTTCAGATACTCATGGACCTGCCTAGATGTTAAGGAGACAGTTCAAATACTCATGGACCTGCCTAGATGATAGAGGAGACAGTTCAGATACTCATGGACCTGCCTAGATGATAGAGGAGACAGTTTAGATACTCATGGACCTGCCTAGATGTTAAGGAGACAGTTCAGATACTCATGGACCTGCCTAGATGTTAGAGGAGTCAGTCCAGATACTCATGGACCTGCCTAGATGTTAAGGAGACAGTTCAGATACTCATGGACCTGCCTAGATGTTACAGGAGACATGACTCAGTAACCAGTGTACAGCTATGTGACTTGGTGTCTGAGTGGGCGTAAAGTAATAAAACCATGACATACCATACTACCCAGAGTACAGCTATGTGACTTGGTGTCTGAGTGATAAAACCATAACATACCATACTACCCAGAGTACAGCTATGTGACTTGGTGTCTGAGTGATAAAACCATAACATACCATACTACCCAGAGTACAGCTATGTGACTTGGTGTCTGAGTGATAAAACCATGACATACCATACTACCCAGAGTACAGCTATGTGACTTGGTGTCTGAGTGATAAAACCATAACATACCATACTACCCAGAGTACAGCTATGTGACTTGGTGTCTGAGTGATAAAACCATGACATACCATACTACCCAGAGTACAGCTATGTGACTTGGTGTCTGAGTGATAAAACCATAACATACCATACTACCCAGAGTACAGCTATGTGACTTGGTGTCTGAGTGATAAAACCATGACATACCATACTACCCAGAGTACAGCTATGTGACTTGGTGTCTGAGTGATAAAACCATAACATACCATACTACCCAGAGTACAGCTATGTGACTTGGTGTCTGAGTGATAAAACCATAACATACCATACTACCCAGAGTACAGCTATGTGACTTGGTGTCTGAGTGATAAAACCATGACATACCATACTACCCAGAGTACAGCTATGTGACTTGGTGTCTGAGTGATAAAACCATAACATACCATACTACCCAGAGTACAGCTATGTGACTTGGTGTCTGAGTGATAAAACCATGACATACCATACTACCCAGAGTACAGCTATGTGACTTGGTGTCTGAGTGATAAAACCATAACATACCATACTACCCAGAGTACAGCTATGTGACTTGGTGTCTGAGTGATAAAACCATGACATACCATACTACCCAGAGTACAGCTATGTGACTTGGTGTCTGAGTGATAAAACCATGACATACCATACTACCCAGAGTACAGCTATGTGACTTGGTGTCTGAGTGATAAAACCATAACATACCATACTACCCAGAGTACAGCTATGTGACTTGGTGTCTGAGTGATAAAACCATAACATACCATACTACCCAGAGTACAGCTATGTGACTTGGTGTCTGAGTGATAAAACCATGACATACCATACTACCCAGAGTACAGCTATGTGACTTGGTGTCTGAGTGATAAAACCATAACATACCATACTACCCAGAGTACAGCTATGTGACTTGGTGTCTGAGTGATAAAACCATAACATACCATACTACCCAGAGTACAGCTATGTGACTTGGTGTCTGAGTGATAAAACCATGACATACCATACTACCCAGAGTACAGCTATGTGACTTGGTGTCTGAGTGACAAAACCATAACATACCATACTACCCAGAGTACAGCTATGTGACTTGGTGTCTGAGTGATAAAACCATAACATACCATACTACCCAGAGTACAGCTATGTGACTTGGTGTCTGAGTGATAAAACCATGACATACCATACTACCCAGAGTACAGCTATGTGACTTGGTGTCTGAGTGATAAAACCATGACATACCATACTACCCAGAGTACAGCTATGTGACTTGGTGTCTGAGTGATAAAACCATGACATACCATACTACCCAGAGTACAGCTATGTGACTTGGTGTCTGAGTGATAAAACCATAACATACCATACTACCCAGAGTACAGCTATGTGACTTGGTGTCTGAGTGATAAAACCATGACATACCATACTACCCAGAGTACAGCTATGTGACTTGGTGTCTGAGTGATAAAACCATAACATACCATACTACCCAGAGTACAGCTATGTGACTTGGTGTCTGAGTGATAAAACCATAACATACCATACTACCCAGAGTACAGCTATGTGACTTGGTGTCTGAGTGATAAAACCATAACATACCATACTACCCAGAGTACAGCTATGTGACTTGGTGTCTGAGTGATAAAACCATAACATACCATACTACCCAGAGTACAGCTATGTGACTTGGTGTCTGAGTGATAAAACCATGACATACCATACTACCCAGAGTACAGCTATGTGACTTGGTGTCTGAGTGATAAAACCATAACATACCATACTACCCAGAGTACAGCTATGTGACTTGGTGTCTGAGTGATAAAACCATGACATACCATACTACCCAGAGTACAGCTATGTGACTTGGTGTCTGAGTGATAAAACCATGACATACCATACTACCCAGAGTACAGCTATGTGACTTGGTGTCTGAGTGATAAAACCATGACATACCATACTACCCAGAGTACAGCTATGTGACTTGGTGTCTGAGTGATAAAACCATAACATACCATACTACCCAGAGTACAGCTATGTGACTTGGTGTCTGAGTGATAAAACCATAACATACCATACTACCCAGAGTACAGCTATGTGACTTGGTGTCTGAGTGATAAAACCATAACATACCATACTACCCAGAGTACAGCTATGTGACTTGGTGTCTGAGTGATAAAACCATGACATACCATACTACCCAGAGTACAGCTATGTGACTTGGTGTCTGAGTGATAAAACCATGACATACCATACTCAGCATACTTGCTGAAGACCTCCCTCAGTTTCTCATCATCCATATCTTCACCAAAGTTCTTGATGTAAACGTTGGTGAACTCTTTGGCCCGGGCACCAAGCTCAGCCTCACGTTCTTTGTGAGATTTGAATCGCCCCACAAACCTGCGACAGAAAAACTAGAGTTGGGGCTGGCAGACAAAACCCTCCTAAAATGTCCTGACTTGCTCCCCTTAGCCTACTACACAAGGCTTTCCCAAACTCTGTCCTAGTCCCCCTTTCCCAAACTCTGTCCTAGTCCCCCCTTCCCCAAACTCTGTCCTAGTCCCCCCTTCCCCAAACTCTGTCATAGTCCCCCTTTCCCAAACTCTGTCATAGTCCCCCTTCCCCAAACTCTGTCCTACCCCCTCCCCTTTCCCAAACTCTGTCCTACCCCCCCTCCCCAAACTCTGTCCTACCCCCCCTCCCCTTTCCCAAACTCTGTCCTAGTCCCCCCCTGCCCACCCCTCCCCCTCCCCTGGCTGTACGTGTCATGTTTTGCCCTAGTACTACACAGTTGATTCAACTAACCAACTCATCATGAGGAGACAAAACGTGCACCAAACAGGGGCCCCAGGACCGAGTTTGGGAAACCCTGTACGACACAACCATGTTACCAGGATGTACACTTCCAGGTAGAACTGTGGCATTGCAGCAAGAAACCAAGTTCACAGTCAGAGACGCAAGTTTAAACAAAACAACCAACACTATTAGTATTAAAACAATTGTGATTAGTACCATTAAAGATCCAAGGCAGAATAAACTTTTACTGATCACACTTACACTTTCCTGTCATTGAGCAGCATGCCGTTCATTTTCTCAATGGCTCTTTCCGCAGCCTCCTGGGTCTCAAAGTGCACAAAGCCATACCCCTTTGAGCCATTCTCATCACAAACCACCTTGGAGAAAGGAGGGTTGGCATAAGCTTTAGACATGCAATACAATTAAGGTCAACTTGAAGATAAAAACTATCCCATCATGCAACATTTCTAACCAATACAACAGCACTGTTCGAACAGCCTCCTTGGGGCTGAAAGGTTGTGCGAGTTATTACCTTGCAGGACAGGATGTTGCCGAAGGCAGAGAAGGTGTCGTAGAGGGCCTTGTTGTCAATAGACTTGTCTAGGTTCTTGATGAAGATGTTGCCCACCCCGCTCTTCCTCAGGGATGGGTCACGCTGAGACCACATGATGCGGACGGGACGGCCCTTGATCACGTCAAAGTTCATGGTGTCTAGAGCCCTCTCAGCTGAGAAGAGGAATTATATTAACACATTACGCCTCCAGTGACAGCCCCCCCCACTCCACTCCAGTGATAGCCCCCCACTCCACTCCAGTGATAGCCCCCCCTACTCCAGGGATAGCCCCCCCCACTCCACTCCAGTGATAGCCCCCCCACTCCACTCCAGTGATAGCCCCCCTACTCCAGGGATAGCCCCCCACTCCAGGGGATAGCCCCCCACTCCAGTGAAAACTACATTTCGACCCCCATGCTACTTCCCTATTTCTTCAAATAACTGGCTTAGATCTGACCAAATTAGCTGAAAATTATATTAAAAGCCATCCAGTGATCTGGTTTACACTACAGCCAGTTAATTTGGTCAGATATTAAATCCATCCAGTGATATGGTTTAGACTACAGCCAGTTAATTTGGTCAGATATTAAATCCACCTAGTGGTTTACACTACAGCCAGGTAATTTGGTCAGATATTAAATCCACCCAGTGGTTTACACAAGATGCCCCACCCAAAACAAACAGGACAAGCTAACTGTTATCCTGTCCATAGGATCCCAGCCATTCATCTCTACTATAATTAAATGATTCATGATAAGTGTATGAGGAATCAGTCATACAGACGTGTGTTTGTACCGAGGTGTTTGTGACTAGACAGCGATGCTGATGGACGTTTACAATGTCTGTCTCACTGTCACGTCGAGGAGAAACAGACCAGTCGTCTCATCTTTCCAGGCTTTTGACAACCTTTAAAAGAAATAGATATTTACATGACAGTTCGCTACATACCATCAGCTGGCTGTTGGAAGTTGACATAGGCGTACCCGAGGGACCGGCGGGTAATCATATCCCTGCAGACCCGAATTGAAAGGATGGTCCCGGCGGGGCTGAATTTCTCATATAGCAAGGCTTCGGTCACATCTTGATGAAGATCCCCGACATACAGGGATGCCACGGGGTAAGTAGGAGCACTGGGGTTCATTTTCCTTAACGAAATCCGACAAAAAAATGTTTACCTTTCAGACGAAATTGTTCTTAATTTAAAAAGGGTCTGGTTACGCTAAGTCGATGGTTGAATCTATACCAGCTGGCTAGGAAACTTTAAGCAAGCTTGACAAGTACTAATGAAGTTCAGATTTACTAGATAAATATTATGAAAGGTTTAATATGTGTATATAATTGAGAAAGTAGAGCATGAAATCAACACGTCCTAGCTGGCTTTCCCCGTTGCAGATGGTAACAGTAACCAGAGAAACGGAGGGGAACATTCTTATCGTTGGAATAGAAACTCCTGATTCAATACTTAGTCCAAAAATATACATGTTTTTAAAGTCTTTAAAGTTTTGAGCTATGTTTTATTTTTAGATTTGAGATGTTATTTTACAGGAATGTGTGGTGAGGAGGTGCTGGCAGTATCAGCCTGGGGTTTGTGAAGGGAAATATGGTGGTTTTTATACCCTCACACACGTCACACGTGGTTCAGATAAACAGCTCAACAACTATGATGCTGATTGGTTGAAAAACTTTTAGTCTTTCATGATCAACCAATAGAATGTGAAAGCGATGAATCATGGTTGATCAAAATATTTTCATGCTTTTTATTTTTATTTTTTTAAACTTGGCCAGTCAGTTAAGAACAAATTCTTATTTAGCATTTACCATTTACTTATTACTCGTTCAGAGGTAGAACGACAGACTACCTTGTCAGCTCGGGGATTCGATCCAGCAATCTTTCGGCCCAATGTAAACTCTCCTTCCAGACTCACATCAAACATCTCCAATCCAAAGTTAAATCTAGAATTGGCTTCCTATTTCGCAACAATGCATCCTTCACTCATGCTGCCAAACATACCCTCGTAAAACTGACCATCCTACCGATCCTTGACTTCGGCGATGTCATTTACAAAATAGCCTCCAACACTCTACTCAACAAATTGGATGCAATCTATCACAGTGCCATCCGTTTTGTCACCAAAGCCCCATATACTACCCACCACTGTGACCTGTACGCTCTCATTGGCTGGCCCTCGCTTCATACTCGTCGCCAAACCCACTGGCTCCAGGTCATCTACAAGACCCTGCTAGGTAAAGTCCCCCCTTATCTCCGCTCGCTGGTCACCATAGCAGCACCCACCTGTAGCACGCGCTCCAGCAGGTATATCTCTCTGGTCACCCCTAAAGCCAACTCCTCCTTTGGTCGTCTCTCCTTCCAGTTCTCTGCTGCCAATGACTGGAACGAACTACAAAAATCTCTGAAACTGGAAACACTTATCTCCCTCACTAGCTTTAAGCACCAGCTGTCAGAGCAGCTCACAGATTACTGCACCTGTACATAGCCCATCTATAATTTAGCCCAAACAACTACCTCTTCCCCTACTGTATTTATTTATTTATTTAGCTCCTTTGCACCCCATTATTTCTATTTCTACTTTGCACTTTCTTCCACTACAAATCGACCATTCCAGTGTTTTACTTGCTATATTGTATTTACTTTTCCACCATGGCCTTTATTTAATTTTTTTTACATTTTTTATTTCACCTTTATTTAACCAGGTAGGCTAGTGGAGAACAAGTTCTCATTTACAATTGCGACCTGGCCAAGATAAAGCAAAGCAGTTTGACATACAACAACACAGAGTTACACATGGAGTAAAACAAACATACAGTCAATAATACAGTAGAAAAATAAGCCACATAACTCACATTGTGTATATAGACTAATTTTTCTATTGTATTATTGACTGTATGGTTGTTTAATCCATGTGTAACTCTGTGTTGTTGTTTGTGTCGAACTGCTTTGCTTCATCTTGGCCAGGTCGCAGTTGTAAATGAGAACTTGTTCTCAACTTGCCTACCTGGTTAAATAAAGGACTTGTTCTCAACTAGCCTACCTGGTTAAATAAAGGACTTGTTCTCAACTAGGCTACCTGCTGCCGTGTGGTAGTGGCTACCTGCTGCCGTGTGTGCATGGCTACCTGCTGCCGTGTGGTAGTGGCTACCTGCTGCCGTGTGGTAGTGGCTACCTGCTGCCGTGTGTGCATGGCTACCTGCTGCCGTGTCTGCATGGCTACCTGCTGCCGTGTGTCCATGGTTGTCCTTGTATCTATTACAATCCCCTCACTAGAGCCCTGTCTTGATTTGATTGGGTGGCAGGTAGACAGTATACTTCCATGCTCTGTCTTCCATGTTGAGGAATGTTCTATGATAAATAATGTACTGTAGCCGTTCATATAATAATGCAGACAGGGGTTAATCCTCTAATTTAGAGAAGTATCTAAGCAGTGTTGACATTAGTATCTTCTACTTATTTAACTAGGAAAGTCAGTTAAGAACAAGTTGTTATTTTCAATGACGGCCTACTGGGGAACAGTGGGTTAACTGCCTTGTTCAGGGGCAGAACGACAGATTTGTACCTTGTCAGCTCGGGGATTCTATCTTGCAACCTTTCGATTACTAAGCCAACGCTCTAACCACTAGGCTATCCTACTTATCTGGTTTCTAATGAAATATTTTCTCAAGGTCAATTTATTTGTCCAATATAACCCAGTAGGGTATCATGGCATTACTAACAAGAGAAGAAATTGTATTATAATTATAATATATTCGATTAGTTTATTATTATTTATTAGAATTAATATTATTCCCCAGATTAGAATAACCTAAGACTTTCCGACCTATCCTGTATGACACAAGCAGTTGGTCAGATTTATTCACTGACTGATTAACAGTCTACCAAAACTAAACCAATGGGTCAATTGTAAATTAGATTCCATTAACATACTACGAAACACCTCATAATGCCTCTTAAATGAAAACCACTAGTGTTTATGAATTTGATATGACTGGGTCAATGTTATATCCCAACTGTAACAGCAGAGGGCAGTATTGTCATTGTAATAGATGGGCTTCCAGTCAGAGCCTGCAGGCTGAATGAACGTTCTGTTACAGTATGTTAAGTGACTATGTTATGTGGTAGTGGACGGGGAGGGTAGTGTGGTAGTGGACGGGGAGGGTAGTGTGGTAGTGGACAGGGTAGTGTGGTAGTTGACAGGGTAGTGTGGTAGTGGACAGAGTAGTGTGGTAGTGGACAGGAGAGGGTAGTGTGGTAGTGGACAGGGTAGTGTGGTAGTGGACAGGGTAGTGTGGTAGTGGACAGGGTAGTGTGGTAGTGGACAGGGGAGGGTAGTGTGGTAGTGTGGTAGTGGACAGGGTAGTGTGGTAGTGGACAGGGGAGGGTAGTGTGGTAGTGGACAGGGTAGTGTGAAAGTGGACAGGGTTGTGTGGTAGTGGACAGGGTAGTGTGGTAGTGGACAGGGTAGTGTGGTAGTGGGCAGGGTAGGGTTGTGTGGTAGTGGACAGGGTAGTGTGGCAGTGGACAGGGTAGTGTGGTAGTGGACAGGGAGTGTGGTAGTGGACAGGGGTAGTGGGTAGTGAACAGGGTAGTGTGGTAGTGGACAGGGTAGTGCGGTAGTGGAGAGGGTAGTGCGGTAGTGGACAGGGTAGTGTGGTAGTGGACAGGGTAGGGTGGTGTGGTAGTGGTCAGGGTAGTGTGGTAGTGGACAGGGTAGTGTGGTAGTGGACAGGGTAGTGTGGTAGTGGACAGGGTAGTGTGGTAGTGGACAGGGGAGGGTAGTGTGGTAGTGTGGTAGTGGACAGGGTAGTGTGGTAGTGGACAGGGTAGTGTGGTAGTGGACAGGGTAGTGTGGTAGTGGACAGGGGAGGGTAGTGTGGTAGTGTGGTAGTGGACAGGGTAGTGTGGTAGTGGACAGGGGAGGGTAGTGTGGTAGTGGACAGGGTAGTGTGGTAGTGGACAGGGTAGTGTGGTAGTGGACAGGGTAGTGTGGTAGTGGACAGGGGAGGGTAGTGTGGTAGTGGACAGGGGAGGGTAGTGTGGTAGTGTGGTAGGGTTGTGTGGTAGTGGACAGGGTAGTGTGGTAGTGGACAGGGTAGTGTGGTAGTGGACAGGGTAGTGTGGTAGTGGACAGGGTAGTGTGGTAGTGGACAGGGGAGTGTGGTAGTGGACAGGGGAGTGTGGTAGTGGACAGGGGAGGGGAGTGTGGTAGTGGACAGGGTAGTGTGGTAGTGGACAGGGGAGGGTAGTGTGGTAGTGGTCAGGGTAGTGCGGTAGTGGACAGGGTAGTGTGGTAGTGGACAGGGTAGTGTGGTAGTGGACAGGGTAGTGTGGTAGTGGACAGGGAGGGTAGTGTGGTAGGGTAGTGTGGTAGTGGACAGGGGAGGGTAGTGTGGTAGTGGACAGGGTAGTATGGTAGTGGACAGGGTAGTGTGGTAGTGGACAGGGTAGTGTGGTAGTGGACAGGGGAGGGTAGTGTGGTAGTGTGGTAGTGGACAGGGGAGGGTAGTGTAGTAGTGGACAGGGGAGGGGTGGTAGTGGACAGGGGTAGTGTGGTAGTGGACAGGGTAGTGTGGTAGTGGACAGGGGAGGGTAGTGTGGTAGTGGACAGGGGAGGGTAGTGTGGTAGTGGACAGGGGAGTGTGGTAGTGGACAGGGTAGTTTGGTAGTGGACAGGGGAGGGTAGTGTGGTAGTGGACAGGGTAGTGTGGTAGTGGACAGGAGAGGGTAGTGTGGTAGTGGACAGGGTAGTGTGGTAGTGGACAGGGTAGTGTGGTAGTGGACAGGGTAGTGTGGTAGTGGACAGGGGGGTGGTAGTGGACAGGGGAGGGTAGTGGACGGGGAGGGTAGTGTGGTAGTGGACGGGGAGGGGTAGTGTGGTAGTGGACGGGGAGGGTAGTGTGGTAGTGGACAGGGTAGTGTGGTAGTGGACAGGGTAGTGTGGTAGTGGACGGGGAGGGTAGTGTGGTAGTGGACGGGGAGGGTAGTGTGGTAGTGGACAGGGTAGTGTGGTAGTGGACAGGGTAGTGTGGTAGTGGACAGGGTAGTGTGGTAGTGGACAGGGGAGGGTAGTGTGGTAGTGTGGTAGTGGACAGGGTAGTGTGGTAGTGGACAGGGGAGGGTAGTGTGGTAGTGGACAGGGTAGTGTGAAAGTGGACAGGGTAGTGTGGTAGTGGACAGGGTAGTGTGGTAGTGGACAGGGGAGGGTAGTGTGGTAGTGGACAGGGTAGTGTGAAAGTGGACAGGGTAGTGTGGTAGTGGACAGGGTAGTGGGGTAGTGTGGTAGTGGACAGGGGAGGGTAGTGTGGTAGTGGTCAGGGTAGTGTGGTAGTGGACAGGGTAGTGTGGTAGTGGACAGGGTAGTGTGGTAGTGGACAGGGTAGTGTGGTAGTGGGCAGGGTAGGGTTGTGTGGTAGTGGACAGGGTAGTGTGGCAGTGGACAGGGTAGTGTGGTAGTGGACAGGGGAGTGTGGTAGTGGACAGGGTAGTGGGTAGTGAACAGGGTAGTGTGGTAGTGGACAGGGTAGTGCGGTAGTGGACAGGGTAGTGTGGTAGTGGACAGGGGAGGGTAGTGTGGTAGTGGACAGGGTAGTGTGGTAGTGGACAGGGTAGGGTTGTGTGGTAGTGGAGAGGGTAGTGCGGTAGTGGACAGGGTAGTGTGGTAGTGGACAGGGTAGGGTAGTGTGGTAGTGGTCAGGGTAGTGTGGTAGTGGTCAGGGTAGTGTGGTAGTGGACAGGGTAGTGTGGTAGTGGACAGGGGTAGTGTGGTAGTGGACAGGGTAATGTGGTAGTGGACAGGGAGGGTAGTGTGGTAGTGTGGTAGTGGACAGGGTAGTGTGGTAGTGGACAGGGTAGTGTGGTAGTGGACAGGGTGGTGTGGTAGTGGACAGGGAGGGTAGTGTGGTAGTGTGGTAGTGGACAGGGGAGGGTAGTGTGGTAGTGGACAGGGTAGTGTGGTAGTGGACAGGGTAGTGTGGTAGTGGACAGGGAGGGTAGTGTGGTAGTGGACAGGGTAGTGTGGTAGTGGACAGGGTAGTGTGGTAGTGGACAGGGAGGGTAGTGTGGTAGTGGACAAGGGTAGTGTGGTAGTGGACAGGGAGGGTAGTGTGGTAGTGGACAGGGAGGGTGGTAGTGGACAGGGAGGGTAGTGTTGCTAGTGGACAGGGCAGTGTGGTAGTGGACAGGGAGTGTGGTAGTGGACAGGGTAGTGTGGTAGTGGACAGGGAGGAGTGTGGTAGTGGACAGGGAGGGTAGTGTGGTAGTGGACAGGGTAGTGTGGTAGTGGACAGGGGAGTGTGGTAGTGGACAGGGTAGTGTGGTAGTGGACAGGGGAGGAGTGTGGTAGTGGACAGGGGTAGTGTGGTAGTGGACAGGGAGGGTAGTGTGGTAGTGGACAGGGTAGTGTGGTAGTGGACAGGGTAGTGTGGTAGTGGACAGGGTAGTGTGGTAGTGGACAGGGGAGGGTAGTGTGGTAGTGGACAGGGGGGGTGGTAGTGGACAGGGGAGGGTAGTGGACAGGGTAGTGTGGTAGTGGACGGGGAGGGTAGTGTGGTAGTGGACGGGGAGGGTAGTGTGGTAGTGGACAGGGTAGTGTGGTAGTGGACAGGGTAGTGTGGTAGTGGACAGAGTAGTGTGGTAGTGGACAGGGGAGGGTAGTGTGGTAGTGGACAGGGTAGTGTGGTAGTGGGCAGGGGAGGGTAGTGTGGTAGTGGACAGGGTAGTGAGGTAGTGGACAGGGTAGGGTAGTGTGGTAGTGGACAGGGTAGTGTGGTAGTGGACAGGGTAGTGTGGTAGTGGACAGGGAGGGTAGTGTGGTAGTGGACAGGGGTAGTGTGGTAGTGGACAGGGGAGGGTAGTGTGGTCAGTGTGGTAGTGGACAGGGTAGTGTGGTAGTGGACAGGGAGGGTAGTGTGGTAGTGGACAGGGTAGTGAGGTAGTGGACAGGGTAGTGTGGTAGTGGACAGGGTAGTGTGGTAGTGGACAGGGGAGGGTGGTAGTGGACAGGGTAGTGTGGTGGTGGACAGGGGAGGGTAGTAGTGGACAGGGGAGGGTAGTGTGGTAGTGTGGTAGTGGACAGGGTAGTGTGGTAGTGGACAGGGTAGTGTGGTAGTGGACAGGGTAGTGTGGTAGTGGACAGGGGAGGGTAGTGTGGTAGTGGACAGGGTAATGTGGTAGTGGACAGGGTAGTGTGGTAGTGGACAGGGTAGTGTGGTAGTGGACAGGGGAGGGTAGTGTGGTAGTGTGGTAGTGGACAGGGTAGTGTGGTAGTGGACAGGGGAGGGTAGTGTGGTAGTGGACAGGGTAGTGTGAAAGTGGACAGGGTAGTGTGGTAGTGGACAGGGTAGTGGGGTAGTGTGGTAGTGGACAGGGAGGAGTGGTGTGGTAGTGGACAGGGTAGTGTGGTAGTGGACAGGAGGTAGTGTGGTAGTGGACAGGGAGGGTAGTGTGGTAGTGGACAGGGTAGTGTGGTAGTGGACAGGGGTAGTGTGGTAGTGGACAGGGGAGGGTAGTGTGGTAGTGGACAGGGTAGTGGGGTAGTGTGGTAGTGGACAGGGGAGGGTAGTGTGGTAGTGGACAGGGTAGTGGGGTAGTGTGGTAGTGGACAGGGTAGTGTGGTAGTGGACAGGGGAGGGTAGTGTGGTAGTGGACAGGGTAGTGTGGTAGTGGACAGGGGAGTGTGGTAGTGGACAGGGTAGTGGGTAGTGAACAGGGTAGTGTGGTAGTGGACAGGGTAGTGCGGTAGTGGAGAGGGTAGTGCGGTAGTGGACAGGGTAGTGTGGTAGTGGAAAGGGTAGGGTAGTGTGGTAGTTGTCAGGGTAGTGTGGTAGTGGACAGGGTAGTGTGGTAGTGGACAGGGTAGTGTGGTAGTGGACAGGGTAGTGTGGTAGTGGACAGGGGAGGGTAGTGTGGTAGGGTAGTGTGGTAGTGGACAGGGGAGGGTAGTGTGGTAGTGGACAGGGTAGTATGGTAGTGGACAGGGTAGTGTGGTAGTGGACAGGGTAGTGTGGTAGTGGACAGGGGAGGGTAGTGTGGTAGTGTGGTAGTGGACAGGGGAGGGTAGTGTAGTAGTGGACAGGGGAGGGTGGTAGTGGACAGGGGAGGGTAGTGTGGTAGTGTGGTAGTGGACAGGGTAGTGTGGTAGTGGACAGGGTAGTGTGGTAGTGGACAGGGGAGGGTAGTGTGGTAGTGGACAGGGGAGTGTGGTAGTGGACAGGGTAGTTGTGGTAGTGGACAGGGAGGGAGTGTGGTAGTGGACAGGGTAGTGTGGTAGTGGACAGGAGAGGGTAGTGTGGTAGTGGACAGGGTAGTGTGGTAGTGGACAGGGTAGTGTGGTAGTGGACAGGGTAGTGTGGTAGTGGACAGGGTAGTGTGGTAGTGGACAGGGAGGGTAGTGTGGTAGGGTAGTGTGGTAGTGGACAGGGAGGGTAGTGTGGTAGTGGACAGGGGTAGTATGGTAGTGGACAGGGTAGTGTGGTAGTGGACAGGAGTAGTGTGGTAGTGGACAGGGGAGGGTGGGTAGTGTGGTAGTGGACAGGGTAGTGTGGTAGTGGACAGGGTAGTGTGGTAGTGGACAGGGGAGGGTAGTGTGGTAGTGGACAGGGGAGGGTAGTGTGGTAGTGGACAGGGTAGTGTGGTAGTGGACAGGAGTAGTTTTGGTAGTGGACAGGGGAGGGAAGTGTGGTAGTGGACAGGGTAGTGTGGTAGTGGACAGGAAGGAGTGTGGTAGTGGACAGGGTAGTGTGGTAGTGGACAGGGTAGTGTGGTAGTGGACAGGGTAGTGTGGTAGTGGACAGGGAGGGTAGTGTGGTAGTGGACAGGGGTGTGGTAGTGGACAGGGGAGGTCAGTGTGGTAGTGGACAGGGAGGGTAGTGTGGTAGTGGACAGGGAGGGTAGTGTGGTAGTGGACAGGGTAGTGTGGTAGTGGACGGGGAGGGTAGTGTGGTAGTGGACGGGGAGGGTAGTGTGGTAGTGGACAGGGGAGGGTAGTGTGGTAGTGGACAGAGGTAGTGTGGTAGTGGACAGGGGAGGGTAGTGTGGTAGTGGACAGGGTAGTGTGGTAGTGGACAGGGTAGTGTGGTAGTGGACAGGGGAGGGTAGTGTGGTAGTGGACAGGGTAGTGTGGTAGTGGACAGGGGAGGGTAGTGTGGTAGTGGACAGGGGGTGTGGTAGTGGACAGGGAGGGTAGTGTGGTAGTGGACAGGGTAGTGTGGTAGTGGACAGAGGTAGTGTGGTAGTGGACAGGGAGGGTAGTGTGGTAGTGGACAGGGTAGTGTGGTAGTGGACAGGGGAGGGTAGTGTGGTAGTGGACAGGGGAGGTGGTAGTGGACAGGGAGGGTAGTGTGGTAGTGGACAGGGGAGTGTGGTAGTGGACAGGGTAGTGTGGTAGTGGACAGGGGAGGAGTGTGGTAGTGGACAGGGAGGGTAGTGTGGTAGTGGACAGGGTAGTGTGGTAGTGGACAGGGAGTGTGGTAGTGGACAGGGTAGTGTGGTAGTGGACAGGGAGGGAGTGTGGTAGTGGACAGGGTAGTGTGGTAGTGGACAGGGAGGGTAGTGTGGTAGTGGACAGGGTAGTGTGGTAGTGGACAGGGCAGTGTGGTAGTGGACAGGGTAGTGTGGTAGTGGACAGGGAGGGTAGTGTGGTAGTGGACAGGGGGGTGGTAGTGGACAGGGAGGGTAGTGGACAGGGTAGTGTGGTAGTGGACGGGGAGGGTAGTGTGGTAGTGGACAGGGAGGGTAGTGTGGTAGTGGACAGGGTAGTGTGGTAGTGGACAGGGTAGTGTGGTAGTGGACAGAGTAGTGTGGTAGTGGACAGGGAGGGTAGTGTGGTAGTGGACAGGGTAGTGTGGTAGTGGGCAGGGGAGGGTAGTGTGGTAGTGGACAGGGTAGTGAGGTAGTGGACAGGTAGGGTAGTGTGGTAGTGGACAGGGTAGTGTGGTAGTGGACAGGGTAGTGTGGTAGTGGACAGGGAGGGTAGTGTGGTAGTGGACAGGGTAGTGTGGTAGTGGACAGGGAGGGTAGTGTGGTAGTGTGGTAGTGGACAGGGTAGTGTGGTAGTGGACAGGGAAGGTAGTGTGGTAGTGGACAGGGTAGTGAGGTAGTGGACAGGGTAGTGTGGTAGTGGACAGGGTAGTGTGGTAGTGGACAGGGAGGGTGGTAGTGGACAGGGTAGTGTGGTGGTGGACAGGGAGGGTAGTAGTGGACAGGGGAGGGTAGTGTGGTAGTGTGGTAGTGGACAGGGTAGTGTGGTAGTGGACAGGGTAGTGTGGTAGTGGACAGGGTAGTGTGGTAGTGGACAGGGAGGGTAGTGTGGTAGTGGACAGGGTAGTGTGGTAGTGGACAGGGGTAGTGTGGTAGTGGACAGGGTGTGTGGTAGTGGACAGGGGAGGTGTGTGGTAGTGTGGTAGTGGACAGGGTAGTGTGGTAGTGGACAGGGAGGAGTAGTGTGGTAGTGGACAGGGTAGTGTGAGAGTGGACAGGGTGGTGTGGTAGTGGACAGGGTAGTGGGGTAGTGTGGTAGTGGACAGGGAGGGTAGTGTGGTAGTGGACAGGGTAGTGTGGTAGTGGACAGGGGTAGTGTGGTAGTGGACAGGGAGGGTAGTGTGGTAGTGGACAGGGTAGTGTGGTAGTGGACAGGGTAGTGTGGTAGTGGACAGGGAGGGTAGTGTGGTAGTGGACAGGAGGTAGTGGGGTAGTGTGGTAGTGGACAGGGGAGGGTAGTGTGGTAGTGGACAGGGTAGTGGGGTAGTGTGGTAGTGGACAGGGTGAGTGTGGTAGTGGACAGGGGAGGGTAGTGTGGTAGTGGACAGGTAGTGTGGTAGTGGACAGGGTAGTGTGGTAGTGGACAGGGTAGTGGGTAGTGAACAGGGTAGTGTGGTAGTGGACAGGGGTAGTGCGGTAGTGGAGAGGGTAGTGCGGTAGTGGACAGGGTAGTGTGGTAGTGGAAAGGGTAGGGTAGTGTGGTAGTTGTCAGGGTAGTGTGGTAGTGGACAGGGTAGTGTGGTAGTGGACAGGGTAGTGTGGTAGTGGACAGGGTAGTGTGGTAGTGGACAGGGGAGGGTAGTGTGGTAGGGTAGTGTGGTAGTGGACAGGGAGGGTAGTGTGGTAGTGGACAGGGTAGTATGGTAGTGGACAGGGTAGTGTGGTAGTGGACAGGGTGGTGTGGTAGTGGACAGGGGAGGGTAGTGTGGTAGTGTGGTAGTGGACAGGGGAGGGTAGTGTAGTAGTGGACAGGGGAGGGTGGTAGTGGACAGGGAGGGTAGTGTGGTAGTGTGGTAGTGGACAGGGTAGTGTGGTAGTGGACAGGGGTAGTGTGGTAGTGGACAGGGGAGGAGTAGTGTGGTAGTGGACAGGGGAGGGTAGTGTGGTAGTGGACAGGGGAGTGTGGTAGTGGACAGGGTAGTTTTGGTAGTGGACAGGGGAGGGGAGTGTGGTAGTGGACAGGGTAGTGTGGTAGTGGACAGGAGAGGGTAGTGTGGTAGTGGACAGGGTAGTGTGGTAGTGGACAGGGTAGTGTGGTAGTGGACAGGGTAGTGTGGTAGTGGACAGGGTAGTGTGGTAGTGGACAGGGGAGGGTAGTGTGGTAGGGTAGTGTGGTAGTGGACAGGGGAGGGTAGTGTGGTAGTGGACAGGGTAGTATGGTAGTGGACAGGGTAGTGTGGTAGTGGACAGGGTAGTGTGGTAGTGGACAGGGGAGGGTAGTGTGGTAGTGTGGTAGTGGACAGGGTAGTGTGGTAGTGGACAGGGTAGTGTGGTAGTGGACAGGGGAGGGTAGTGTGGTAGTGGACAGGGGAGGGTAGTGTGGTAGTGGACAGGGGAGTGTGGTAGTGGACAGGGTAGTTTTGGTAGTGGACAGGGGAGGGGAGTGTGGTAGTGGACGAGGGTAGTGTGGTAGTGGACAGGAGAGGAGTAGTGTGGTAGTGGACAGGGTAGTGTGGTAGTGGACAGGGTAGTGTGGTAGTGGACAGGGTAGTGTGGTAGTGGACAGGGAGGGTAGTGTGGTAGTGGACAGGGGAGTGGTAGTGGACAGGGAGGGTAGTGTGGTAGTGGACAGGGAGGGTAGTGTGGTAGTGGACAGGGAGGGTAGTGTGGTAGTGGACAGGGTAGTGTGGTAGTGGACGAGGAGGGTAGTGTGGTAGTGGACGGGGAGGGTAGTGTGGTAGTGGACAGGGTAGTGTGGTAGTGGACAGGGTAGTGTGGTAGTGGACAGAGTAGTGTGGTAGTGGACAGGGGAGGGTAGTGTGGTAGTGGACAGGGTAGTGTGGTAGTGGGCAGGAAGGGTAGTGTGGTAGTGGACAGGAGTAGTGAGGTAGTGGACAGGGTAGGGTAGTGTGGTAGTGGACAGGGTAGTGTGGTAGTGGACAGGGTACTGTGGTAGTGGACAGGGAGGGTAGTGTGGTAGTGGACAGGGTAGTGTGGTAGTGGACAGGGTAGTGTGGTAGTGGACAGGGGAGTGTGGTAGTGGTCAGGGTAGTGTGGTAGTGGACAGGGGAGGGTAGTGGACAGGGTAGTGTGGTAGTGGACGGGGAGGGTAGTGTGGTAGTGGACGGGGAGGGTAGTGTGGTAGTGGACAGGGTAGTGTGGTAGTGGACAGGGTAGTGTGGTAGTGGACAGAGTAGTGTGGTAGTGGACAGGGGAGGGTAGTGTGGTAGTGGACAGGGTATTGTGGTAGTGGACAGGGGAGTGTGGTAGTGGACAGGGTAGTGGGTAGTGGACAGGGTAGTTGGGTAGTGGACAGGGTAGTGCGGTAGTGGACAGGGTAGTGCGGTAGTGGACAGGGTAGTGCGGTAGTGGACAGGGTAGTGTGGTAGTGGACAGGGTAGGGTAGTGTGGTAGTGGTCAGGGTAGTGTGGTAGTGGACAGGGTAGTGTGGTAGTGGACAGGGTAGTGTGGTAGTGGACAGGGTAGTGTGGTAGTGGACAGGGGAGGGTAGTGTGGTAGTGTGGTAGTGGACAGGGTAGTGTGGTAGTGGACAGGGTAGTGTGGTAGTGGACAGGGTAGTGTGGTAGTGGACAGGGAGGGTAGTGTGGTAGTGTGGTAGTGGACAGGGTAGTGTGGTAGTGGACAGGGGAGGGTAGTGTGGTAGTGGACAGGGGAGGGTTGTGTGGTAGTGGACAGGGTAGTGGGGTAGTGTGGTAGTGGACAGGGTAGTGTGGTAGTGGACAGGGGAGGGTAGTGTGGTAGTGGACAGGGTAGTTTGGTAGTGGACAGGGTAGTGTGGTAGTGGACAGGGTAGGGTTGTGTGGTAGTGGACAGGGTAGTGTGGCAGTGGACAGGGTAGTGTGGTAGTGGACAGGGGAGTGTGGTAGTGGACAGGGTAGTGGGTAGTGGACAGGGTAGTGTGGTAGTGGACAGGGTAGTGCGGTAGTGGACAGGGGAGGGTAGTGTGGTAGTGGACAGGGTAGGGTGGTGTGGTAGTGGTCAGGGTAGTGTGGTAGTGGACAGGGTAGTGTGGTAGTGGACAGGGTAGTGTGGTAGTGGACAGGGGAGGGTAGTGTGGTAGTGTGGTAGTGGACAGGGTAGTGTGGTAGTGGACAGGGTAGTGTGTTAGTGGACAGGGTAGTGTGGTAGTGGACAGGGAGGGTAGTGTGGTAGGGTATTGTGGTAGTGGACAGGGGAGGGTAGTGTGGTAGTGGACAGGGTAGTGTGGTAGTGGACAGGGTAGTGTGGTAGTGGACAGGGTAGTGGGGTAGTGTGGTAGTGGACAGGGGAGGGTAGTGTGGTAGTGGACAGGGTAGTGTGGTAGTGGACAGGGTAGTGTGGTAGTGGACAGGGTAGGGTTGTGTGGTAGTGGACAGGGTAGTGTGGCAGTGGACAGGGTTTTGTGGTAGTGGACAGGGTAGTGGTTAGAGTGTAGGGGAGGTAGGTAGCCTAGTGGTTAGAGTGTAGAGGAGGCAGGTAGCCTAGTGGTTAGAGTGTAGAGGAGGCAGGTAGCCTAGTGGTTAGAGTGTAGAGGCAGCAGGTAGCCTAGTGGTTAGAGTGTAGAGGAGGCAGGTAGCCTAGTGGTTAGAGTGTAGAGGAGGCAGGTAGCCTAGTGGTTAGAGTGTAGGGGAGGCAGGTAGCCTAGTGGTTAGAGTGTAGAGGAGGCAGGTAGCCTAGTGGTTAGAGTGTAGAGGAGGCAGGTAGCCTAGTGGTTAGAGTGTAGAGGAGGCAGGTAGACTAGTGGTTAGAGTGTAGAGGAGGCAGGTTGCCTAGTGGTTAGAGTGTAGAGGAGGCAGGTAGCCTAGTGGTTAGAGTGTAGAGGAGGCAGGTAGCCTAGTGGTTAGAGTGTAGAGGAGGCAGGTAGCCTAGTGGTTAGAGTGTAGAGGAGGCAGGTAGCCTAGTGGTTAGTGTGTAGAGGAGGCAGGTAGCCTAGTGGTTAGAGTGTAGAGGAGGCAGGTAGCCTAGTGGTTAGAGTGTAGGGCGGCAGGTAGCCTAGTGGTTAGAGTGTAGAGGAGGCAGGTAGCCTAGTGGTTAGAGTGTAGAGGAGGCAGGTAGCCTAGTGGTTAGAGTGTAGAGGAGGTAGGTAGCCTAGTGGTTAGAGTGTAGAGGTGGCAGGTAACCTAGTGGTTAGAGTGTAGAGGAGGTAGGTAGCCTAGTGGTTAGAGTGTAGAGGAGGCAGGTAGCCTAGTGGTTAGAGTGTAGAGGAGGCAGGTAGCCTAGTGGTTAGAGTATAGGGGCGGCAGGTAGCCTAGTGGTTAGAGTGTAGAGGAGGCAGGTAGCCTAGTGGTTAGAGTGTAGAGGAGGCAGGTAGCCTAGTGGTTAGAGTGTAGAGGAGGCAGGTAGCCTAGTGGTTAGAGCGTAGAGGAGGCAGGTAGCCTAGTGGTTAGAGTGTAGAGGAGGCAGGTAGCCTAGTGGTTAGGAGTGTAGAGGTGGCAGGTAGCCTAGTGGTTGGAGTGTAGAGGAGGCAGGTAGACTAGTGGTTAGAGTGTAGAGGAGGCAGGTAGCCTAGTGGTTAGAGTGTAGAGGAGGCAGGTAGCCTAGTGGTTAGAGTGTAGAGGAGGCAGGTAGCCTAGTGGTTAGAGTGTAGAGGTGGCAGGTAGCCTAGTGGTTAGAGTGTAGAGGAGGCAGGTAGCCTAGTGGTTAGAGTGTAGAGGAGGCAGGTAGCCTAGTGGTTAGAGTGTAGGGGCGGCAGGTAGCCTAGTGGTTAGAGTGTAGAGGAAACCAAAAATACAGCTAAAATTAAGCACTAACCTTTGATGATCTTCATCAGATGGCACTCATAGGACTTCATGTTACACAAGACATTTATGTTTTGCTCGATAAAGTTCATATTTATATCCAAAAACCCCATTTTACATTGGCCTGTAATGTTCAGAAATGTTTTGCCTCCGAAAACTTCCGGTGAATGAGCACATCAATTTATAGAAATACTCATCATAAACGTTGATAAAATATTAAACTGTTTATTCAAAGAATTAAAGATAAACATCTCCTTAATGCAACCGCTGTGACAGATTTAAAATAAGCTTCACGGGAAAAGCATACTTTGCAATAATCTGAGTACGGCGCTCAGAAAACAACAGCAGGCAATACAGATACCCGCCATTTTGGAGTCATCTAAAATCATAAATAGCATTATAAATATTCACTTACCTTTGATGATCTTCATCAGAATGCACTCCTAGGAATCCCAGGTCCACAATAAATGTTGTTTTGTACGATAAAGTCCATCATTTATGTCCTCTTTGTTAGCGCGTTCAATAAGCTACTCCAAATGTAGGAAGCACGCCGAAAATTTCACGACGAAAAGTCCAAAAAAGTTCTATTTACGTTCGTAGAAACATGTCAAACGATGTATAGCATCAATCTTTAGGGCCTTTTTAACCTCTATGGGCTAGGTGGGACGCTTGCCAGTGTAATCCCGTGGCGCGTTATTCAAATACCTCAAAAATGCAAAAACTTCAATTTTTCAAACATATGACTATTTTACAGCATTTTAAAGACAAGACTCTCGTTAATCTAACCACACTGTCCGATTTCAAAAAGGCTTTACAACGAAAGCAAAACATTAGATTATGTCAGCAGAGTACCCAGCCAGAAATAATCAGACACCCATTTTTCAAGCTAGCATATAATGTCACATAAACCCAAACCACAGCTAAATGCAGCACTAACCTTTGATGATCTTCATCAGATGACAACCCTAGGACATTATGTTATACAATACATGCATGTTTTGTTCAATAAAGTTCATATTTATATCAAAAACAGCTTTTTACATTAGCATGTGACTAGCATGTGACTAGCATTCCCACCGAACACTGCCGGTGAATTTACTAAATTACTCACGATAAACGTTCACAAAAAGCATAACAATTATTTTAAGAATTATAGATAAAGAACTCCTCTATGCACTCGATATGTCCGATTTTAAAATAGCTTTTCGGTGAAAGCACATTTTGCAATATTCTCAGTAGATAGCCCGGCATCACAGGGCTAGCTATTTAGACACCCAGCAAGTTTAGCACTCACCAAAGTCAGATTTACTATAAGAAAAATGTTATTACCTTTGCTGTCTTCGTCTTCGTCAGAATGCACTCCCAGGACTTCTGGCTGTACTGGGTAGAGAGGAACCAGGCTCTGAGGGGTGACCAGTCCTCTACTGGCTGTACTGGGTAGAGAGGAACCAGGCTCTGAGGGGTGACCAGTCCTCTTCTGGCTGTACTGGTTAGAGAGGAACCAGGCTCTGAGGGGTGACCAGTCCTCTACTGGCTGTACTGGTTAGAGAGGAACCAGGCTCTGAGGGGTGACCAGTCCTCTACTGGCTGTAATGGTTAGAGAGGAACCAGGCTCTGAGGGGTGGCCAGTCCTCTTCTGGCTGTACTGGGTAGAGAGGAACCAGGCTCTGAGGGGTGGCCAGTCCTCTTCTGGCTGTGCCAGTGGGAATGAGATGAAGAGCTGTAGACCACTGCAGCACTCGGGAGCTCAAGATTAGGGCCTAATGAATTACCTACCTACCTTCTTTTAATGTATCTGTGACCAACAGATTCATATCTGTATTCCCAGTCACGTGAAATCCATAGATTAGGGCCTAATGAATTTATTTCCACTGACTGATTTCCTCATATGAACTGTAACTCAGTAAAATCTTTGAACTTGTTGCATGTTGCGTTTATATTTTTGTTCAGTGTTCTACAGTCTAACACCTGAATGCTGTTACAAACTGTATTTACCACTAACTAACCACTAGGGGGCAGGGTAACCACAATCATCTGGAAGGTTCTTGAGGTAGGTAGGCTAGGCAGGTATGGAAGGGATAAGGCCTATAACCAACTCACAGTATATAGAAAACTTGAACTTGACTTGAAAACCCTCTGAACTGTAAATGTGGATGAGTTATCCGCCTCCCTTATCCAACACCACAGCATACCTCAACATATTAGACCACTCCCAGCCTGTTCCTATAGTAGAGCTGTGTATTTGGTCTTCATACCTACAGCAGTAATCCCTCCTCATATTTGACTACATCCAATGAGTATGCAAATTAATCTAATGTCCATTTCAGTCTGGCAGATCCACCCCAGTTATCGTAGATAGACTGATTACTCAGACTGGCAGATCCACCCCAGTTATCATAGACTGATTACTCAGTCTGGCAGATCCACACCAGTCTGGCAGACACACCCCAGTTATCATAGACTGATTACTCAGTCTGGCAGATCCACCCCAGTTATCGTAGACTGATTACTCAGTCTGGCAGATCCACCCCAGTTATCATAGACTGATTACTCAGACTGGCAGATCCACCCCAGTTATCATAGACTGATTACTCAGACTGGCAGATCCACCCCAGTTATCATAGACTGATTACTCAGTCTGGCAGATCCACCCCAGTTATCGTAGATAGACTGATTACTCAGTCTGGCAGATCCACCCCAGTTATCGTAGACTGATTACTCAGTCTGGCAGATCCACCCCAGTTATCATAGACTGATTACTCAGTCTGGCAGACCCACCCCAGTTATCGTAGATAGACTGATTACTCAGTCTTTCCAACAGAATACAAGCTCACTTTTATTCTACAGTCAGACCTGTCATTCTATCTGTCTTTAATTCCACAGTCAGACCTGTCATTCTGTCTGTCTTTAATTCTACAGTCAGAGGTGTTGTCGAAAAGGCCCATGGAGTCGGTGGAAGAATCCTTTAATTCATTGCCACTTACTCAGCTGGGCAAGGGGCGCTTTAATTCGGTCAGGTGGAAATGTCCGACAGATCTCCACTCATTAAAAGGAGGAACTCTCCATCGCCCGATCACGCTGCTTCCTCTTCCTTAACTCCGTCTATTCCAGACGTTCTGTGTGTCCATGAATCCACATAAATCCACCGAATCTGTTACCTTTCATCTGAACTATCTGCTGGCCATTAGTTAATGTTTATAGTTATTATAGTTAACTCCCTCACTAGCTTTAAGCACCAGCTGTCAGAGCAGCTCACAGATCACTGCACCTGTACATAGCCCATCTGTAAACAGCCCATCCAACTACCTCATCCCCATACTGTATTTATGTATTTATCTTGCTCCTTTGCACCTCAGTATCTCTACTTGCACATTCGTCTTCTGCACATCCTACCATTCCAGTGTTTAATTGCTATATTGTAATTACTTCGCCACCATGGCCTATTTATTGCCTTACCTCCCTTATCTTACCTCATTTGCACTCCCTGTATATAGACTTTTTGTTTTCTTTTGTTCTACTGTATTATTGACTGTATGGTTGTTTATTCCATGTGTAACTCTGTGTTGTTGTATGTGTCGAACTGCTTTGCTTTATCTTGGCCAGGTCGCAGTTGTAAATGAGAACTTGTTCTCAACTGGCCTACCTGGTTAAATAAAGGACTTGTTCTCAACTAGCCTACCTGGTTAAATAAAGGACTTGTTCTCAACTAGCCTACCTGGTTAAATAAAGGACTTGTTCTCAACTAGCCTACCTGGTTAAATAAAGGACTTGTTCTCAACTAGCCTACCTGGTTAAATAAAGGACTTGTTCTCAACTAGCCTACCTGGTTAAATAAAGGTGAAATAAAAAAATAAAAAAAGAATTGCGGCTTGGAGCGCATGGTTCAGACCTATTGTGTAATGTAAATGGCCAATGATCACGGCCCTACGGATCACCACAGGCCAATTATGCCATCGCCATATGGTTAATATGTCATGCAATTACATGTACATATGAAGACAAACTTGAAAGGGTGAAATATGAAACGTCAGTGTTTGCTGAACTGATCAATACTGATATCAAACTGATGGGGATTATAGATTGAATAACCGATCACTGATTGAATTATTTTGTATTATTCTTCTCATGATTATGATGAATAGTTACGAGCCTAAAGGATGATTCCTTTTGACTTCTTATTGAACTGAATTGCTGAATTACCTAATTATGTTAATAATGAATGATTGTTATGATTTGATCTTTGTGATTTATGGATTTGCTTGGATACATGTTATTCAGTTTCCTTTGTTATGCAGCACATACTACCCAGTTAATATACCACTTTATGTTTAAAGGAATTCCTGCCTCAGTCTCATCCATTCCTCTGTCACCTGACCCGTGACCACCTGTTCACCTTCACTGTCAGTCATCCTACCTGTCCAGCTACCCACACTTCCACCTGTCATTCTATCAGTCTGTTATTCTGTCAGTCTTCAATACATACTGCTCTATTTGTTCAGAAGATATAACATATCTCTGTTTCTATGGAATGAGGTTGCATAACAATCATAGGGAGAGCTTTGTTGTTTTGAAAGTGTATTGAGTGTATTTTTATCTAGCTAACTTTTTGGATCCCACGACGCAGTCTGCATCAGTTGCTGGGGCTGCTTGTCTCTGTCCAGTGATCCTGCCGACCAAGGCCAGGTCTGAGGAGCTATTTGGCGTAGTGTGGCGACCCTCCCACTCGGTCTGCCGGATTCTCTCTCTTTGCTCTTGTTTTCCTTATTAGGATGTCGGCGGGCGGAGTTGGGAGGGTTGTCAGCGACATGGGACACACCTGGGCCCGGGTGTGTCCGGGATAAATGCACCTCTTCCACATTCATTGAGGAGACTCTCTCCATGCAGACACACTTATAGATTTTGGTTGTGGCATTTTTATAGCCGTTATTTGTTTGCGTTGGCACTTTTCAACATCTCTCATTATCACATTTCTGCACGCAAACACTCACTTACACTAATGATTACATTGAGAGCATCCTGACTGGTTGCATCACTGCCTGGTATGGCAACTGCTTGGGCTCTGACCGCAAGGCACTACAGAGGGTAGTGCGTACGGCCCAGTACATCACTGGGGCCAAGCTGCCTGCCATCCAGGACCTCTACACCAGGCGGTGTCAGAGGAAGGCCCCAAAAATTGTCAAAGATCCCAGCCACCCCAGTCATAGACTGTTCTCTCTACTACCGCATGGCAAGCGGTACCGGAGTGCCAAGTCTAGGACAAAAAGGCTTCTCAACAGTTTTTACCCCCAAGCCATAAGACTCCTGAACAGGTAATGAAATGGCTACCTGGACTACTTACATTGTGTGCCCCCCCAACCCCTCTTTTATGCTGCTGCTGCTACTCTCTATTTATCATATATGCATAGTCACTTTAACTATACATTCATGTACATACTACCTCAATTGGGCCGACCAACCAGTGCTCCCGCACATTGGCTAACCGGGCTATCTGCACAGGCTCCGTGCCATGGATCTTCACTGGAGGCTTCACGCCATGGATCATCACTACAGGCTCCGTGCCATGGATCATCACTGGAGGCTCTGCGCCATGGATCATCACTGGAGGCTCCGGGCCATGGATTATCCCTACAGGCTCCAGGCCATGGATCATCACTACAGGCTCCGGGCCATGGATCATCACTGGAGGCTTCGTACGTGGAGCCGGAACAGGTCTCACTGGGCCGTGGAGGTGCACTGGAGTTCTGGAGCGTAAGGCTGGCACAACCCGTCCTGAAGGCGCACTGGCGACACAGTGCGTAGAGCTGGTGCAGGATATCCTGGACTGAGGAGGCGTACTGGAGACCAGGAGCACTGAGCCGGCACAACCCGTCCTGGCTGAATGCTCACTTTAGCCCGGCAAATGCAGGGAGCCGGCAACGAGCGCACCGGGCTGTGAATGCGCACCGTACGCATCACCGCATAACACGGTGCCTGACTGGTCACACGCTCCCCCACGGTAAGCACGGGGAGTTGGCTCAGGTCTAAACCCTGACTCTACCAATCTCCCCGTGTGCCCCACCCCCCCCCAAAACATTTTTCTTTTTTGAGCTGCCTCTCGGGCTTCCGTCGTTGCCGTGACTACCGGTCTCGTCGCCGTTCCTCTCTCGCTGCCTCCACCTGCTTCCCCGGCAGGCTTTCGTATCTCTCCAATACTTCCTTCCAAGTCAAGTCTATTCTCTCCTCAACCTCCTCCAAAGACCAGGATGCCATCTCCTCCCGGGCACGCTGCTTGGTCCAGTTGAGGTGGGAGATTCTGTCACGAGTGTAGGTAACGGAGCAAGACGCAGCGTGAGTATCGTTCCACATCTTTATTATATTGTGAAACCAGACAAACAATCAACTATAAACAAAACACAAACCGTGACGACAGAGGTGCTACATGCACTAACTCAAAATAATCTCCCACAAACACAGGTGGGAAAAACAACGACTTAAATATGATCCCCAATTAGAGACAACGATTACCAGCTGCCTCTAATTGGGAATCCTACAAAAACCCTGACATAGAAAAAAGAAACTAGATAAACCCCCCCAGTCACGCCCTGACCTACTCTACCATAGAAAATAAGAGCACTCAATGGTCAAGATGTGACACTGACTAAACTGGTGTCTGTATGTAGCCTTGCTACTTTTATAGCCTCGCTACTGTATATAGCCTGTCTTTTTACTGTTGTTTGGATTTCTTTATCTACCAATTGTTCACCTAATACCTTTTTTTGCACTATTGGTTAGAGCCTGTAAGTAACTGTAAGGTCTGCACCTGTTGTATTCAGCATTTCACTGTAATGTCTGCACCTGTTGTATTCAGCATTTCACTGTGAGGTCTACTACACCTGTTGTATTCAGCATTTCACTGTGAGGTCTACTACACCTGTTGTATTCAGCATTTCACTGTAAGGTCTACTACACCTGTTGTATTCAGCATTTCACTGTGAGGTCTACTACACCTGTTGTATTCAACATTTCACTGTAAGGTCTACTACACCTGTTGTATTCAGCATTTCACTGTGAGGTCTACTACACCTGTTGTATTCAGCATTTCACTGTGAGGTCTACTACACCTGTTGTATTCAGCATTTCACTCTAATGTCTGCCACCTGTTGTATTCAGCATTTCACTGTGAGTTCTACTACACCTGTTGTATTCAGCATTTCACTGTGAGGTCTACTACACCTGTTGTATTCAGCATTTCACTGTGAGGTCTACTACACCTGTTGTATTCGGCGCACGTGACAAACTTTGATTTGATTACTGACTACACGCACCATTGTTAATTGTATTTAGTTTACTTCAGTTAATAAATCTATTTTGTTATTCCTTGTCTCCACGTTGTCTCCCTATTTGTTACAAACTTTGAGCCGGTTCGTGACAGTAGCAGCTAGCCTAGCTGCTAGCTAGCTGCCTATCAAGCTAGCAGGGTTGTTCTTGAGGGCTTGAGTGCAGCCCGTAATGCGGTTAGCCATTGTGGCTGGGACCGCAGATTGTCCCAGGCTTGTGGCTGTCTAGATACCTGCTGTTTGTTGTTTTCAATCTTTCCCTGTGACCTGCCCTGTCTGGAACTGCGAGGAGTAACAGCGTAGCCTACGTTGCTGCCATGACAACGACCAAAGCCAGTGGGAGTAGCGTTGAGGACAGTGGCGTCTCTCTATCACAGGTGAAGGATTTTTTTTTAAACGAACAAATATAGTTCTTACTACAATAACAAAATAGCTTCAAGTGTTTTGTCCCAAATAATGGTGGAGTCAACTAATAAAAGAATGGCTGACCTGACCAGAGAGGCACAGGACCTGAAGAACATTTTGAAGGAATCCCTCATATCCCAGGGTCAGCTTGATGAGTTTAAATAGGAGAACGGCAAGATGACTACAATCTGTAAGTCATTGAGAGAGGACATCAGTTCTGTATGTGAATCCATGATGACAATGACGGAGAAATCAAGGTGGAACAACATGGTTGTGGACGGAATTGCAGAATCTCCACATGAAACCTGCACCTGAGTCTGAGGACAAAGTGAGCAAAAAACCCACCGCCAGCCCAGGTGACAGGCTCAGGCCGATAGTGGTCAAGTTCCTGAGATTTAAGGACAAGGTAGCTGTTCTGGAAAGAGCCAAGAACTTGATATCCTGAAGCTGTGCGCCAGAAGAGGAAGGAACTTATCCCAGCCATGAAAGCTGCCAGAGCGCGTGGGGACATTGCTTACATCCACTATACAAGACTCATTTTCCACCCTCCCTCCCAGAAGCCTGGAAGGGATGAGAGAGCCAAGCCTATCGGTTCGTAGCTTCAACCCTGCAGCACACACACAGACACACACACACACACACACACACACACACACACACACACACACACACACACACACACACACACACACACACACACACACACACAGTGAATGTATATTTTCTCCTCTTGTTTTGTTTGCTCTTTTCAGTATTATATCTACCTCTCATAAGCTACTCAGGACTTAGAAATAAGGTTCATGAAATCAATAACTTGTTAACATCAGATAATATATGAATGTTAGCCATAACAATACAAGGATGTAACATCTATAGAAGAGACAGGAATGCTTATGGGGAGGTGTTACTGTATATATTCAGAGCAATATCCCTGTAATGCTGGCTCAAATAGCTGACCAATCAGCCTGTTACTGTACCAACTCTTTTGGATAAAATTGTGTTTGACCAGATCCAGTACTGTTTTACAGTAAACAAATTGACAACAGACTTTCAGCACGCTTTATAGGGAAGGACATTCAGCAAGCAGAGCAGTTACACAAATGACTGAGTGGCTGAGAGAAGTTGATGATAAAAAGATTGTGGGGGCTGTTTTGTTAAACTTCAGTGCGGCTTTTGACATTATTGATCATAGTCTGCTGCTGGAAAAAACGTATGTGATATGGCTTAACACCCCCTGCTATAATGTGGATAAGAGTTACCTGTCTAACAGAACACAGAGGGTGTTCTTTAATAGAAGCCTCTCCAACATAATCCATGTAGAATTAGGAATTCCCCAGGACAGCTGTCTAGGCACCTTGCTTTTTCAGGCCCCTGACTTGTTTCAATCTTTACTAACGACATGCCACTGGCTTTGAGTAAAGCCAGAGTGTCTATGTATGCGGATGACTCAACACTAAACACATCAGCTACCACAGTGACTGAAATGACTGAAACACTTAACAGAGAGCTGCAGTTAGTTTCAGAATGGGTGGCAAGGAATAAGTCAGTCCTAAATATTTCTACAACTAAAAGCATTGTATTTGGGACAAATCATTCACTAAACCTTAAACCTCAACTAAATCTTGTAATGAATAATGTGGAAATTGAGCAAGTTGAGGTGATTTAAACTACTTGGAGTAACCCTGGATTGTAAACTGTCATGGTCAAAACATATTGATACAACAGTAATTTCCCTAAGTCCCTCTTTGTGGAACCTGTTCAGTCGTGTGGTCAGATGCCACAGAGGGACCTCGGTAAATTACATTTGCCTCAGAACAGGGCAGCACGGCTGGACCTTAAAAGTACACGGGGAGCTAACATTAATAATATGCATGTCAATCTCTCATGGCTCAAAGTGGAAGAGAGATTGACTTCATCACAACTTATTTTGTAAGAAGTGTTGACCGGCTGAATCGACCGAGCTGTTTGTTTAAACTACTAGCACACAGGCCTCCCGAGTGGCACATCGGTCTAAGGCACTGCATCGCAGTGCTTGAGGTATCACTACAGACCTGGGTTTGATCCCAAGCTGTGTCACAGTCGGCCGTTCCCGGGAGACCCCTGAGGCGGCGCACAATTGGCCCAGCATCGTCCGGGTTAGGGGAGGGTTTGGTTGGCTGGGATTTCCTTATCCCGTCGCATTCTAGCGGGTCGGGTGCCTGCAAGCTGACTTCAGTCGCCAGCTGGAAGATGTTTCCTCTGACACATTGGTGAGGCTGGCTTCCGGGTTAAGCGAGCAGTGTGTCAAGAAGCAGTGCAGCTTGGCAGGGTCATGTTTCAGAGGACGTATGGCTCTCGACCTTCACCTCTCCCGAGTCTGTAGGGGAATTGCAGCAATGGGACAAGACTGTAACTACCAATTGGATATCATGAAAATGGGTAAAAGTATATATATATTTTTTAAATAAACTACTAGCACACAGCTCGGACACCCCACAAGACATACCACCAGAGTTCTCTCTGGGCCCTCTACTCTTTTTATTTTTACCAATGACCTGCCACTGGCATTAAACAAAGCATGTGTGTCCATGTATGCTGATGATTCAACCATAAATACATCAGCAACCACAGCTAACGAAGTCACTGAAACCCTTAACAAAGAGTTACAGTCTGTTTTGGAATGGGTGGCCAGTAATAAACTGGTCCTGAACATCTCTAAAACTAAGAGCATTGTATTTGGTACAAATCATTCCCTAAGTTCTAGACCTCAGCTGAGTCTGGTAATGAACGGTGTGGCTGTTGAACAAGTTGAGGAGACTAAAATACTTGTTGTTACCTTAGATTGTAAACTTGTCAAACATATAGATTGAATGGTTGTAAAGATGGGGAGAGGTCTGGCCGTAATAAAGAGATGCTCTGCTTTTTTGACACCACACGCCACCAAGCAAGTCCTGCAGGCTCTAGATTTGTCTTATCTTGATTATTGTCCAGTCGTGTGGTCGAGTGCTGCAAGGAAAGACCTAGTAAAGCTGCAGCTGGCCCAGAACAGAGTGGCACGTCTTGCTCTTCATTGTAATCAGAGGGCTGATATACAGTGGGGCAAAAAGTATTTAGTCAGCCACCAATTGTGCAAGTTCTCCCAATTAAAAAGATGAGAGAGGCCTGTAATTTTCATCAGAGGTACACTTCAACTATGACAGACAAATTGAGAATTTTTCCAGAAAATCACATTGTAGGATTTTTTATGAATTTATTTGCAAATTACGGTGGAAAATAAGTATCACTTTTTCTTTTTATAAGAAACATTGTGTTGAAAATCCCAAATTGTTTGCATAGTCAATTTACACACAGCTCTGACACACACACTTATCCCACCAGACATGCCACCAGGGGTCTTTTCACAGTCCCCAAATCCAGAACAAATTCAAGAAAGCGTACAGTATTATATAGAGCCCTTATTGCATGGAACTCCGTTCCATCTCATATTGCTCAAATGAACCGCAAATCTGATTTAAAAAAAACATATAAAACAACGCCTCTCCCCTATTTGACCTAGATACTGTAGGCTGGGTGTGTGTTGATATGTAGGCTGGGTGTGTATTGATATGTAGGTTGGGTGTGTGTTGATATGTAGGCTGGGTGTGTGTTGATATGTAGGCTGGGTGTGTGTTGATATGTAGGCTGGGTGTGTGTTGATATGTAGGCTGGGTGTGTATTGATATGTAGGTTGGGTGTGTATTGATATGTAGGCTGGGTGTGTATTGATATGTAGGCTGGGTGTGTGTTGATATGTAGGCTGGGTGTGTATTGATATGTAGGCTGGGTGTGTATTGATATGTAGGCTGGGTGTGTGTTGATATTTAGGCTGGGTGTGTGTTGATATGTAGGCTGGGTGTGTGTTGATATGTAGGTTGGGTGTGTATTGATATGTAGGCTGGGTGTGTGTTGATATGTAGGCTGGGTGTGTGTTGATATGTAGGCTGGGTGTGTGTTGATATGTAGGCTGGGTGTGTATTGATATGTAGGTTGGGTGTGTATTGATATGTAGGCTGGGTGTGTATTGATATGTAGGCTGGGTGTGTGTTGATATGTAGGCTGGGTGTGTATTGATATGTAGGCTGGGTGTGTATTGATATGTAGGCTGGGTGTGTGTTGATATGTAGGCTGGGTGTGTGTTGATATGTAGGCTGGGTGTGTGTTGATATGTAGGCTGGGTGTGTATTGATATGTAGGCTGGGTGTGTGTTGATATGTAGGCTGGGTGTGTGTTGATATGTAGGCTGGGTGTGTGTTGATATGTAGGCTGGGTGTGTGTTGATATGTAGGCTGGGTGTGTATTGATATGTAGGCTGGGTGTGTATTGATATGTAGGCTGGGTGTGTATTGATATGTAGGCTGGGTGTGTGTTGATATGTAGGCTGGGTGTGTGTTGATATGTAGGCTGGGTGTGTATTGATATGTAGGCTGGGTGTGTATTGATATGTAGGCTGGGTGTGTGTTGATATGTAGGCTGGGTGTGTATTGATATGTAGGCTGGGTGTGTGTTGATATGTAGGCTGGGTGTGTGTTGATATGTAGGCTGGGTGTGTGTTGATATGTAGGCTGGGTGTGTATTGATATGTAGGCTGGGTGTGTATTGATATGTAGGCTGGGTGTGTATTGATATGTAGGCTGGGTGTGTGTTGATATGTAGGCTGGGTGTGTATTGATATGTAGGCTGGGTGTGTGTTGATATGTAGGCTGGGTGTGTATTGATATGTAGGCTGGGTGTGTGTTGATATGTAGGCTGGGTGTGTGTTGATATGTAGGCTGGGTGTGTATTGATATGTAGGTTGGGTGTGTGTTGATATGTAGGTTGGGTGTGTGTTGATATGTAGGTTGGGTGTGTGTTGATATGTAGGCTGGGTGTGTATTGATATGTAGGCTGGGTGTGTATTGATATGTAGGTTGGGTGTGTGTTGATATGTAGGCTGGGTGTGTGTTGATATGTAGGCTGGGTGTGTGTTGATATGTAGGCTGGGTGTGTGTTGATATGTAGGTTGGGTGTGTGTTGATATGTAGGCTGGGTGTGTGTTGATATGTAGGCTGGGTGTGTGTTGATATGTAGGCTGGGTGTGTGTTGATATGTAGGCTGGGTGTGTGTTGATATGTAGGCTGGGTGTGTATTGATATGTAGGTTTGGTGTGTGTTGATATGTAGGCTGGGTGTGTGTTGATATGTAGGCTGGGTGTGTGTTGATATGTAGGCTGGGTGTGTGTTGATATGTAGGTTGGGTGTGTGTTGATATGTAGGCTGGGTGTGTGTTGATATGTAGGCTGGGTGTGTGTTGATATGTAGGCTGGGTGTGTGTTGATATGTAGGCTGGGTGTGTGTTGATATGTAGGCTGGGTGTGTATTGATATGTAGGTTTGGTGTGTGTTGATATGTAGGCTGGGTGTGTGTTGATATGTAGGCTGGGTGTGTGTTGATATGTAGGCTGGGTGTGTGTTGATATGTAGGTTGGGTGTGTGTTGATATGTAGGCTGGGTGTGTGTTGATATGTAGGCTGGGTGTGTGTTGATATGTAGGCTGGGTGTGTATTGATATGTAGGCTGGGTGTGTATTGATATGTAGGTTGGGTGTGTGTTGATATGTAGGCTGGGTGTGTATTGATATGTAGGCTGGGTGTGTATTGATATGTAGGCTGGGTGTGTATTGATATGTAGGCTGGGTGTGTATTGATATGTAGGCTGGGTGTGTGTTGATATGTAGGTTGGGTGTGTGTTGATATGTAGGCTGGGTGTGTATTGATATGTAGGTTGGGTGTGTATTGATATGTAGGCTGGGTGTGTGTTGATATGTAGGCTGGGTGTGTGTTGATATGTAGGCTGGGTGTGTGTTGATATGTAGGCTGGGTGTGTATTGATATGTAGGCTGGGTGTGTGTTGATATGTAGGCTGTGTGTGTGTTGATATGTAGGCTGGGTGTGTATTGATATGTAGGCTGGGTGTGTGTTGATATGTAGGCTGGGTGTGTGTTGATATGTAGGCTGGGTGTGTATTGATATGTAGGCTGGGTGTGTATTGATATGTAGGCTGGGTGTGTGTTGATATGTAGGCTGGGTGTGTGTTGATATGTAGGCTGGGTGTGTATTGATATGTAGGCTGGGTGTGTGTTGATATGTAGGCTGGGTGTGTATTGATATGTAGGCTGGGTGTGTATTGATATGTAGGTTGGGTGTGTGTTGATATGTAGGCTGGGTGTGTATTGATATGTAGGCTGGGTGTGTGTTGATATGTAGGCTGGGTGTGTGTTGATATGTAGGCTGGGTGTGTGTTGATATGTAGGCTGGGTGTGTATTGATATGTAGGCTGGGTGTGTATTGATATGTAGGTTGGGTGTGTGTTGATATGTAGGCTGGGTGTGTGTTGATATGTAGGCTGGGTGTGTGTTGATATGTAGGCTGGGTGTGTATTGATATGTAGGTTGGGTGTGTGTTGATATGTAGGTTGGGTGTGTGTTGATATGTAGGTTGGGTGTGTATTGATATGTAGGCTGGGTGTGTATTGATATGTAGGTTGGGTGTGTGTTGATATGTAGGCTGGGTGTGTGTTGATATGTAGGTTGGGTGTGTGTTGATATGTAGGCTGGGTGTGTGTTGATATGTAGGCTGGGTGTGTATTGATATGTAGGCTGGGTGTGTGTTGATATGTAGGCTGGGTGTGTGTTGATATGTAGGCTGGGTGTGTATTGATATGTAGGCTGGGTGTGTGTTGATATGTAGGCTGGGTGTGTGTTGATATGTAGGCTGGGTGTGTGTTGATACGTAGGCTGGGTGTGTGTTGATATGTAGGCTGGGTGTGTGTTGATATGTAGGCTGGGTGTGTGTTGATATGTAGGCTGGGTGTGTATTGATATGTAGGCTGGGTGTGTATTGATATGTAGGCTGGGTGTGTGTTGATATGTAGGCTGGGTGTGTGTTGATATGTAGGCTGGGTGTGTGTTGATATGTAGGTTGGGTGTGTATTGATATGTAGGCTGGGTGTGTATTGATATGTAGGCTGGGTGTGTATTGATATGTAGGCTGGGTGTGTATTGATATGTAGGCTGGGTGTGTATTGATATGTAGGCTGGGTGTGTGTTGATATGTAGGTTGGGTGTGTGTTGATATGTAGGCTGGGTGTGTATTGATATGTAGGTTGGGTGTGTGTATTGATATGTAGGCTGGGTGTGTGTTGATATGTAGGCTGGGTGTGTATTGATATGTAGGCTGGGTGTGTATTGATATGTAGGTTGGGTGTGTGTTGATATGTAGGCTGGGTGTGTGTTGATATGTAGGCTGGGTGTGTGTTGATATGTAGGCTGGGTGTGTATTGATATGTAGGTTGGGTGTGTGTTGATATGTAGGTTGGGTGTGTGTTGATATGTAGGTTGGGTGTGTATTGATATGTAGGTTGGGTGTGTGTTGATATGTAGGCTGGGTGTGTGTTGATATGTAGGTTGGGTGTGTGTTGATATGTAGACTGGGTGTGTGTTGATATGTAGGCTGGGTGTGTATTGATATGTAGGCTGGGTGTGTGTTGATATGTAGGCTGGGTGTGTGTTCATATGTAGGCTGGGTGTGTGTTGATATGTAGGCTGGGTGTGTGTTGATATGTAGGCTGCGTGTGTGTTGATATGTAGGCTGGGTGTGTGTTGATATGTAGGCTGGGTGTGTGTTGATATGTAGGCTGGGTGTGTATTGATATGTAGGCTGGGTGTGTATTGATATGTAGGCTGGGTGTGTGTTGATATGTAGGCTGGGTGTGTGTTGATATGTAGGTTGGGTGTGTATTGATATGTAGGCTGGGTGTGTATTGATATGTAGGCTGGGTGTGTATTGATATGTAGGCTGGGTGTGTATTGATATGTAGGCTGGGTGTGTATTGATATGTAGGCTGGGTGTGTGTTGATATGTAGGTTGGGTGTGTGTTGATATGTAGGCTGGGTGTGTATTGATATGTAGGTTGGGTGTGTATTGATATGTAGGCTGGGTGTGTGTTGATATGTAGGCTGGGTGTGTGTTGATATGTAGGCTGGGTGTGTGTTGATATGTAGGCTGGGTGTGTATTGATATGTAGGCTGGGTGTGTGTTGATATGTAGGCTGTGTGTGTGTTGATATGTAGGCTGGGTGTGTATTGATATGTAGGCTGGGTGTGTGTTGATATGTAGGCTGGGTGTGTGTTGATATGTAGGCTGGGTGTGTATTGATATGTAGGCTGGGTGTGTGTTGATATGTAGGCTGGGTGTGTGTTGATATGTAGGCTGGGTGTGTATTGATATGTAGGCTGGGTGTGTGTTGATATGTAGGCTGGGTGTGTATTGATATGTAGGCTGGGTGTGTGTTGATATGTAGGCTGGGTGTGTATTGATATGTAGGCTGGGTGTGTGTTGATATGTAGGCTGGGTGTGTATTGATATGTAGGTTGGGTGTGTGTTGATATGTAGGCTGGGTGTGTGTTGATATGTAGGCTGGGTGTGTATTGATATGTAGGTTGGGTGTGTGTTGATATGTAGGCTGGGTGTGTATTGATATGTAGGCTGGGTGTGTGTTGATATGTAGGCTGGGTGTGTGTTGATATGTAGGCTGGGTGTGTGTTGATATGTAGGCTGGGTGTGTATTGATATGTAGGCTGGGTGTGTATTGATATGTAGGTTGGGTGTGTGTTGATATGTAGGCTGGGTGTGTGTTGATATGTAGGCTGGGTGTGTGTTGATATGTAGGCTGGGTGTGTATTGATATGTAGGTTGGGTGTGTGTTGATATGTAGGTTGGGTGTGTGTTGATATGTAGGTTGGGTGTGTATTGATATGTAGGCTGGGTGTGTATTGATATGTAGGTTGGGTGTGTGTTGATATGTAGGCTGGGTGTGTGTTGATATGTAGGTTGGGTGTGTGTTGATATGTAGGCTGGGTGTGTGTTGATATGTAGGCTGGGTGTGTATTGATATGTAGGCTGGGTGTGTGTTGATATGTAGGCTGGGTGTGTGTTGATATGTAGGCTGGGTGTGTGTTGATATGTAGGCTGGGTGTGTGTTGATATGTAGGCTGGGTGTGTGTTGATATGTAGGCTGGGTGTGTGTTGATATGTAGGCTGGGTGTGTGTGTTGATATGTAGGCTGGGTGTGTGTTGATATGTAGGCTGGGTGTGTATTGATATGTAGGCTGGGTGTGTCTTGATATGTAGGCTGGGTGTGTGTTGATATGTAGGCTGGGTGTGTGTTGATATGTAGGCTGGGTGTGTGTTGATATGTAGGTTGGGTGTGTGTTGATATGTAGGCTGGGTGTGTGTTGATATGTAGGCTGGGTGTGTGTTGATATGTAGGCTGGGTGTGTATTGATACTGTAGGTTGGGTGTGTATTGATATGTAGGCTGGGTGTGTGTTGATATGTAGGCTGGGTGTGTGTTGATATGTAGGCTGTGTGTGTGTTGATATGTAGGCTGGGTGTGTATTGATATGTAGGCTGGGTGTCTGTTGATATGTAGGCTGGGTGTATGTTGATATGTAGGCTGGGTGTGTGTTGATATGTAGGCTGGGTGTGTGTTGATATGTAGGCTGGGTGTGTATTGATATGTAGGCTGGGTGTGTGTTGATATGTAGGTTGGGTGTGTGTTGATATGTAGGTTGGGTGTGTGTTGATATGTAGGCTGGGTGTGTGTTGATATGTAGGCTGGGTGTGTGTTGATATGTAGGCTGGGTGTGTGTTGATATGTAGGCTGGGTGTGTGTTGATATGTAGGCTGGGTGTGTATTGATATGTAGGCTGGGTGTGTGTTGATATGTAGGCTGGGTGTGTGTTGATATGTAGGCTGGGTGTGTATTGATATGTAGGCTGGGTGTGTGTTGATATGTAGGCTGGGTGTGTGTTGATATGTAGGCTGGGTGTGTGTTGATATGTAGGCTGGGTGTGTGTTGATATGTAGGCTGGGTGTGTGCTGATATGTAGGCTGGGTGTGTGTTGATATGTAGGCTGGGTGTGTGTTGATATGTAGGCTGGGTGTGTGTTGATATGTAGGCTGGGTGTGTGTTGATATGTAGGCTGGGTGTGTGTTGATATGTAGGCTGGGTGTGTGTTGATATGTAGGCTGGGTGTGTGTTGATATGTAGGCTGGGTGTGTGTTGATATGTAGGCTGGGTGTGTGTTGATATGTAGGCTGGGTGTGTATTGATATGTAGGCTGGGTGTGTATTGATATGTAGGCTGGGTGTGTGTTGATATGTAGGCTGGGTGTGTGTTGATATGTAGGCTGGGTGTGTATTGATATGTAGGCTGGGTGTGTGTTGATATGTAGGCTGGGTGTGTGTTGATATGTAGGCTGGGTGTGTGTTGATATGTAGGCTGGGTGTGTGTTGATATGTAGGCTGGGTGTGTATTGATATGTAGGCTGGGTGTATGTTGATATGTAGGCTGGGTGTGTATTGATATGTAGGCTGGGTGTGTGTTGATATGTAGGCTGTGTGTGTATTGATATGTAGTTTGTGTGTGTGCATGTATTGATATGTAGTTTGTGTGTGTGCATGTATCGCTGTGTGTGCATGTATCGCTGTGTGTGCATGTATCGCTGTGTAGGCTGTGTATCGCTGTGTAGGCTGTGTATGCTTATGGTTGTAGTTCTGTCCTTGAGCTTGTCTTGTCTGTTAATGTTCTGTATTATGTCATGTTTCGTGTGGACCGCAGGAAGAGTAGCTGCTGCTTTTGCAACAGTTTATGGGGATTGTAATAAAATACCAAATACATAGCTGTATTTGTTCAGAAGATGTAGCATATCTAGATGTAGCATATCTAGATGTAGCATATCTAGATGTAGCATATCTAGATGTAGCATATCTAGATGTAGCATATCTAGATGTGTTTCTAAAGAACGAGGTTGTATAACAATCACAGCAGAGCACATGTATCTCTTCTTTATCAGCATTTCATGTTACAAAGTAAATAACAGATTTACATCCCATTTCAAAGTAGTTGATAACACAATATAATATTTCAAAAAGACTTTGCCCTCTTTCTCCACAGGGCCACACCTCTTCTGAGCTAATATATCTACAGCCCAAGGACCTGATCCTCACTCTCAACACACACCCTCTCTGACACACCAGAATAGCAGTCTGGTTGTGACTTGTTTAGTAGTTGTTATTAGTTGTGTATGATGTGGTATAAGGTTCAAACAAACAGCTCATTCAACCAGTTCTCTGAGTTCTAGTTTCTCTGGAATAACTGGTGAATGATGTGAATGTTACGCTCGTCGTAAAGATCGGACCAAGGTGCAACGTGGTAGGCAAACATTTTACTTTTATTAAAATGAACACCTGACAAAACAACAAAATACACAAAAAAAACGGACGTAAAGTTCTGCAGGGCTACACAGCAACAAAATCAAGATCCCACAAACTAAAGGTGGGAAAAAGGCTGCCTAAGTATGATCCCCAATCAGAGACAACGATAGACAGCTGCCTCTGATTGGGAACCATAGCTGGCAAACAAAGAAATAGAAAAACTAGAATGCCCACCCAAATCACACCCTGACCTAACCAAATAGAGAATTAAAAAGGCTCTCTAAGGCCAGGGCGTGACAGTAAACCTCTATAGTCAGAATCATAGGTACAAAGGTACATGATTCTTTTTCCACTTTTACTCCCATAACTATTTTTAAAAAGCGTATTTAGTGGTCATTGAAGTGTTGTGCCCTTTCATGAGATAAATGTTATCGCTAGCTAGGTTTTCAATCCAATTGATTTTGGTTTTCAATCCAATTTGATTTTTATGCGAATACTCTAGAATCTGCATGAAGAAGGTATGCAAATCTTCCCACCAAATTTAGTTTTTTTTCGGATACAAATCTGAGCGTGATGAGCATAGCGCACACGAAATATACTTTTTCGATGAAGTTTTCATGTACTGAAACTGTCTGCGTTAAATAGCACTACTCTGGTCTTGGCACGTGTGCTCTAGCCAGCAGCTCTCAGATAGTGTGTGTGAAGGCTAGTCTACATGATGACATTATTATGGATAAGAGACAGAATATTTTTTATTTCTCAAACGGCAGCCAATCATTGATCATCCTGTCATCAGAATAAGACCCTCGATATTAATTGAACGATTAAGATCACCGGGCGCGTTCAGCACCCTGTTAAGTTCATCACAAGTTATTTCATCTGTAGCCTAATACACGACATGCTTTCCTGACGAGTCATAGTGGGACGATCACACGACATATCAAATAAATGTCTTTTTGTCACACGCACCGAATACAACAGGTGTAGGTAGACCTCACAGTGAAATGCTGAATACAACAGGTGTAGTAGACCTTACAGTGAAATGCTGAATACAACAGGTGTAGTAGACCTCACAGTGAAATGCTGAATACAACAGGTGTAGTAGACCTCACAGTGAAATGCTGAATACAACAGGTGTAGTAGACCTTACAGTGAAATGCTGAATACAACAGGTGTAGTAGACCTCACAGTGAAATGCTGAATACAACAGGTGTAGTAGACCTTACAGTGAAATGCTGAATACAACAGGTGTAGTAGACCTCACAGTGAAATGCTGAATACAACAGGTGTAGTAGACCTCACAGTGAAATGCTGAATACAACAGGTGTAGTAGACCTCACAGTGAAATGCTGAATACAACAGGTGTAGTAGACCTTACAGTGAAATGCTGAATACAACAGGTGTAGTAGACCTCACAGTGAAATGCTGAATACAACAGGTGTAGTAGACCTTACAGTGAAATGCTGAATACAACAGGTGTAGTAGACCTCACAGTGACAATGCTGAATACAACAGGTGTAGACCTCACAGTGAAATGCTTACTGACAAGCCCTTAACCAACAATGCTTTAAGAAGTTAAGAATAACAAAAAAAAAGTTACAAATAATTAAACAGCAGATGTAAAATAACAAGCGAGGCTATATACAGGGGGTACCGGTACAGAGTCAATGTGGAGGCTATATACAGGGGGTACCGGTACAGAGTCAATGTGGAGGCTATATACAGGGTGTTACGATACAGAGTCAATGTGGAGGCTATATACAGGGTATTACGGTACAGAGTCAATGTGGAGGCTATATACAGGGGGTAACGGTACAGAGTCAATGTGGAGGCTATATACAGGGGGTACCGGTACAGAGTCAATGTGGAGGCTATATACAGGGTATTACGGTACAGAGTCAATGTGGAGGCTATATACAGGGGGTACCGGTACAGAGTCAATGTGGAGGCTATATAGAGCGGGTACTGGTACAGAGTCAATGTGGAGGCTATATACAGGGGCTACCAGTACCGAGTCAATGTAAATTTGAAATTTGATTTGATTTGAGGCTATATACAGGGGGTACCGGTACAGAGTCAATGTGGAGGCTATATACAGGGTATTACGGTACAGAGTCAATGTGGAGGCTATATACAGGGGATTACGGTACAGAGTCAATGTGGAGGCTATATACAGGGTATTACGGTACAGAGTCAATGTGGAGGCTATATACAGGGGGTACCGGTACCGAGTCAATGTGGAGGCTATATACAGGGGGTACCGGTACAGAGTCAATGTGGAGGCTATATACAGGGGGTACCGGTACAGAGTCAATGTGGAGGCTATATACAGGGGGTACCGGTCCCGAGTCAATGTGGAGGCTATATACACGGGGTACTACGGTACAGAGTCAATGTGGAGGCTATATACAGGGGTACCGGTACAGAGTCAATGTGGAGGCTATATACAGGGGGTACCGGTACAGAGTCAATATGGAGGCTATATACAGGGGGTACCGGTACAGAGTCAATGTGGAGGCTATATACAGGGGGTACCGGTACAGAGTCAATGTGGAGGCTATATACAGGGGGTACCGGTACAGAGTCAATGTGGAGGCTATATACAGGGTATTACGGTACAGAGTCAATGTGGAGGCTATATACAGGGGGTACCGGTACAGAGTCAATGTGGAGGCTATATAGAGCGGGTACTGGTACAGAGTCAATGTGGAGGCTATATACAGGGGCTACCAGTACCGAGTCAATGTAAATTTGAAATTTGATTTGATTTGAGGCTATATACAGGGGGTACCGGTACAGAGTCAATGTGGAGGCTATATACAGGGTATTACGGTACAGAGTCAATGTGGAGGCTATATACAGGGGGTATTACGGTACAGAGTCAATGTGGAGGCTATATACAGGGGTACCGGTACAGAGTCAATGTGGAGGCTATATACAGGGGGTACCGGTACAGAGTCAATGTGGAGGCTATATACAGGGGGTACCGGTACAGAGTCAATGTGGAGGCTATATACAGGGGGTACCGGTACAGAGTCAATGTGGAGGCTATATACAGGGTATTACGGTACAGAGTCAATGTGGAGGCTATATACAGGGGCTACCGGTACAGAGTCAATGTGGAGGCTATATACAGGGGGTACCGGTACAGAGTCAATATGGAGGCTATATACAGGGGTACCGGTACAGAGTCAATGTGGAGGCTATATACACGGGGTACCGGTACAGAGTCAATGTGGAGGCTATATACAGGGGGTACCGGTACAGAGTCAATGTGGAGGCTATATACAGGGGGTACCGGTACAGAGTCAATGTGGAGGCTATATACAGGGGGTACCGGTACAGAGTCAATGTGGAGACTATATACAGGGGGTACCGGTACAGAGTCAATGTGGAGGCTATATACAGGGTATTACGGTACAGAGTCAATGTGGAGGCTATATACAGGGGGTACCGGTACAGAGTCAATGTGGAGGCTATATACAGGGTATTACGGTACAGAGTCAATGTGGAGGCTATATACAGGGGGTACCGGTACAGAGTCAATGTGGAGGCTATATACAGGGGGTACCGGTACAGAGTCAATGTGCGGGGGCACCGGTTAGTCGAGGTAATAATGTACATGTATGTGGAGTTAAAGTGAATATTATAAACAGAGAGTAGCAGCAGCGTAAATGAGGGGTCTGGGTAGCCCTGTGATTAGCTGTTCAGCAGTCTGATGGCTTGGGGGGTAGAAGCTGTTCAGCAGTCTGATGGCTTGGGGGTAGAAGCTGTTCAGCAGTCTGATGGCTTGGGGGTAGAAGCTGTTCAGCAGTCAGATGGCTTCGGGGTAGAAGCTGTTCAGCAGTCTGATGGCTTGGGGGTAGAAGCTGTTCAGCAGTCTGATGGCTTCGGGGGTAGAAGCTGTTCAGCAGTCTGGTGGCTTGGGGGTAGAAGCTGTTCAGCAGTCTGGTGGCTTGGGGTAGAAGCTGTTCAGCAGTCTGATGGCTTGGAGGTAGAAGCTGTTCAGCAGTCTGATGGCTTGGGGGTAGAAGCTGTTCAGCAGTCTGATGGCTTGGGGTAGAAGCTGTTCAGCAGTCTGATGGCTTGGGGTAGAAGCTGTTCAGCAGTCTGATGGCTTGGGGTAGAAGCTGTTCAGCAGTCTGATGGCTTGGGGGTAGAAGCTGTTCAGCAGTCTGATGGCTTGGGGGTAGAAGCTGTTCAGCAGTCTGATGGCTTGGGGGTAGATTCCACTATGCCAAACTAACAAATTATCTGTTGACATTTATAATATTGTATCAACTTCCTGTTTCCATGACAGCTGTCTTGATTTTTTTTTTTTAATACTCACATAATACTGTGTATGGAAACGTGGTTACTGTGAGAAAAGTTTCCATTTAGGGGCTTGTTTCCATTTAGGGGCTTGTTTCCATTTAGGGGCTTGTTTCCAGCTAGGGGCTTGTTTCCAGCTAGGGGCTTGTTTCCAGCTAGGGGCTTGTTTCCATTTAGGGGCTTGTTTCCATTTAGGGGCTTGTATAATATTACGCCTCCTTTCACATCATAAGAAAGAGAATCCTTACAGTCCTTTTGTGAAAGGGAAATTTCTCTCGAGAGTGAAGGACATGACTATGCTTCGAAGGACAAAACCTCCCTGCTTTCAGTGAGAATGTCCTCTTATGACAAAGGACACACATCGCAGCCTAGATCCTACTCCTTCCCACACACACACACACACACACACACACACCACCATCTACCTGGCTGGGTGGAGCTGTCCAGCCCCAGGCTGTGTAAAAGGAAATCTCCCAGGTGTCAGTCATTCAATAGTGGCACAGGAGAATTTGATCAGGCTGTTCATTGTCCCTGTGAAAAGGAGGATTTGCTTCAGACAGCCTGAGTTAGTTCCCATTCTGGCTTCTGTTCTACTTTGTCTTCCAGAGGTAGAGCTGTAACGTAGCAGAGCAACTTTGGGTTAGCTAACCCACCGACTGTTTTTCTGTTGGCCATCGCATACAATATAGTTTAGGAAATACGATTATTCACAACTTTTCTTTTTGACAATCAATTTGTTTTAAAACATGTTTTAAATTGGGGAGCGTAAGGTCAGATGAAGTGCCAAGAGAATCACTGAGCTTTGAATGTGTTTTCAAGTCCTTCTATTCATTAATAAGACAGGACAATTATCTGTGTCTGCAGACTATTGTCAGAATATGTCCCACAACAATACTTTCAACCCACAGGGCTAGAGACTAGTGAACGCTGAGAAGAGTTGTTGCAGTATCCAGATGATTACTGTTTTTATTTAGACCCAGTTTTATTGGTGTCGTACATGTTTACATGTAAATTTCACATGTCCTTTTTCTCCCTTCCCGGGTGAAGGATGTTGAAGGAACAGGAAGTAACTCTGTTCTTCCCTTTCATTCAGTCACTTCCTCTACTACTCTCCCTGCCCCTCCCCCTCCTCTCTCCCTGCCCCTCCCCCCCATCTCTCCTCTCTCCCTGCCCCTCCCCCTGCCTCTCTCCCTGCACTTCCCCCTCCTCTCTCCCTGCCCCTGCCTCTCCTCTCTCCCTGCCCCTCCTCTCTCCCTGCCCCTCCCCCTCCTCTCTCCTTGCCCCTCCCCCATCTCTCCTCTCCCCTGCCTCTCTCCCTGCCCCTCCCCCTGCCTCTCTCCCTGCCCCTCCCTCTCCCTGCCTCTCTCCCTGCCCCTCCCCTGCATCTCTCCCTGCCTCTCTCCCTGCCTCTCCCCCTGCACCTCCCCCTGCCTCTCTCCCTGCACCTCCCCTGCCTCTCTCCCTGCCTCTCTCCCTGCCTCTCTCCCTGCACCTCCCCCTGCCTCTCTCCCTGCACCTCCCCTGCCTCTCTCCCTGCCCCTCTCCCTGCCTCTCTCCCTGCACCTCCCCTGCCCCTCTCCCTGCCCCTCTCCCTGCCTCTCTCCCTGCCCCTCCCCCTGCATCTCTCCCTGCCCCTCCCCCTGCCTCTCTCCCTGCACCTCCCGAGCCACTCTCCCTGCCCCTCCCCCTGCCTCTCTCCCTGCCTCTCTCCCTGCACCTCCCCTGCCTCTCCCTGCCTCTCTCCCTGCCTCTCTCCCTGCCTCTCTCCCTGCACCTCCCCTGCCTCTCTCCCTGCCCCTCTCCCTGCCTCTCTCCCTGCACCTCCCCCTGCCTCTCTCCCTGCACCTCTCCCTGCCTCTCTCCCTGCACCTCCCCTGCCTCTCTCCCTGCACCTCCCCTGCCTCTCTCCCTGCCCCTCCCCTGCCTCTCTCCCTGCACCTCCCCCTGCACCTCCCCCTGCCTCTCTCCCTGCCTCTCTCCCTGCCTCTCTCCCTGCACCTCCCCTGCCTCTCTCCCTGCACCTCTCCCTGCCTCTCTCCCTGCACCTCTCCCTGCACCTCCCCCTGCCTCTCTCGCTGCCTCTCTCCCTGCCTCTCTCCCTGCCCCTCCCCCTGCCCATCTCCCTGCCCCTCCCCTCTCCCTGCCCCTCCCCCCATCTCTCCTCTCTCCCTGCACCTCCCCTGCCTCTCTCCCTGCACCTCCCCTGCCTCTCTCCCTGCCCCCGCCTCTCTCCCTGCCCCTCCCCTACCTCTCCCTGCCCCTGCCCCTCCCCCTACCTCTCTCCCTGCCCCTCCCCTACCTCTCTCCCTGCCCCTCCCCCTCCTCTCTCCCTGCCCCTCCCCCTCCTCTCTCCCTCCACCATCATTGTCCCGGTGTTGTCAGACAAGGCACAACACTACCATCATATACCTCACGTGGTACTCCTCGACTGCATCTCACAGCTTTGCTTTATCTTGGCCAGGTCGCAATTGTAAATGAGAACTTGTTCTCAACTTGCCTGCCGGGTTAAATAAAGGTGAAATAAATAAATAAAATAGGGCTCTGGTCAAAAGTAGTGCAGATGGGCCCTGGTCAAAAGTAGTGCCCTATGTAGGGAATAGTGTGCCGTTTGGAGCGCAGGCCTCCTCTCAGTGATGCAGCCAGTTATCAGAAGGTGACATCAGAGCTGAACTCACCCTCCACTGGAGAAACACAGGAAAGGATTGTGCAAGCAGGCGTTGACATACAGGTGGCAAGCTCCTGTTGTCCCCTCATTTCCTCTCCTCTCATCTCCTCTCCATTTCTCTCCTCTCCATTTCTCTAATGTTCTCTCATCTCCATTTCTCTCCTCTCCATTTCTCTCCTCTCCATTTCTCTCCTCTCCATTTCACTCCTCTCCATTTCTCTCCTCTCCATTTCTCTAATGTTCTCTCCTCTCCATTTCTCTCCTCTCCATTTCTCTAATGTTCTCTCCTCTCCATTTCTCTCCTCTCCATTTCTCTAATGTTCTCTCCTCTCCAGTTCTCTCCTCTCCATTTCTCTCCTCTCCATTTCTCTAATGTTCTCTCCTCTCCATTTCTCTCCTCTCCATTTCTCTAATGTTCTCTCCTCTCCATTTCTCTCCTCTCCATTTCTCTCCTCTCCATTTCTCTAATGTTCTCTCCTCTCCAGTTCTCTCCTCTCCATTTCTCTCCTCTCCATTTCTCTAATGTTCTCTCCTCTCCAGTTCTCTCCTCTCCATTTCTCTCCTCTCCATTTCTCTCCTCTCCATTTCTCTCCTCTCCATTTCTCTAATGTTCTCTCCTCTCCATTTCTCTCCTCTCCATTTCTCTCCTCTCCATTTCTCTAATGTTCTCTCCTCTCCATTTCTCTCCTCTCCATTTCTCTCCTCTCCATTTCTCTAATGTTCTCTCCTCTCCAGTTCTCTCCTCTCCATTTCTCTCCTCTCCATTTCTCTAATGTTCTCTCCTCTCCATTTCTCTCCTCTCCATTTCTCTAATGTTCTCTCCTCTCCAGTTCTCTCCTCTCCATTTCTCTCCTCTCCATTTCTCTCCTCTCCTCTCCATTTCTCTCCTCTCCTCTCCATTTCATTCCTCTCCTCTCCTCTCCTCTGTGGAGAGGAGCTTGCTGATTCTGCAGGACGTTTTTTTGGTGAGAAGGATACGAATGCCAGCCAGAGCATATGATGCTGCTGCCCCTTTAAGAGCCGGTGGAATGTGATGCTGTGCCAAGTCTAGGTCCAAAAGGCTCCATAACAGCTTCTACCCCTAAACCATAAGACTGCTACACAGTTAATCAAATTGCTACCCAGAGTATTTGCATTACTTTTTTACGCCGCTGATATTCTGTTTATTATCTATGCAGTCACTTTAGCCCTACCTACATGTACATATTACCTCAATGACCTCGACTACCCCGTACCCTGCACATTGACTCAGTACCGGTACCCCCTGTATATAGCCTCCACATTGACTCTGTACCGTAATACCCTGTATATAGCCTCCACATTGACTCAGTACTAGTCCCCCCTGTATATAGCCTCCACATTGACTCTGTACCGGTACCCCCTGTATATAGCCTCCACATTGACTCTGTACCGGTACCCCCTGTATATAGCCTCCACATTGACTCTGTACCGGTATCCCCTGTATATAGCCTCCACATTGACTCTGTACTGATATCCCCTGTATATAGCCTCCACATTGACTCTGTACCGGTACCCCCTGTATATAGCCTCCACATTGACTCTGTACCGGTACCCCCTGTATATAGCCTCCACATTGACTCTGTACCGGTACCCCCTGTATATAGCCTCCACATTGACTCTGTACCGGTACCCCCTGTATATAGCCTCCACATTGACTCTGTACCGGTACCCCCTGTATATAGCCTCCACATTGACTCTGTACCGGTACCCCCTGTATATAGCCTCCACATTGACTCTGTACCGGTACCCCCTGTATATAGCCTCCACATTGACTCTGTACCGGTACCCCCTGTATATAGCCTCCACATTGACTCTGTACCGGTACCCCCTGTATATAGCCTCCACATTGACTCTGTACCGGTACCCCTGTATATAGCCTCCACATTGACTCTGTACCGTAACACCCTGTATATAGCCTCCACATTGACTCTGTACCGGTACCCCCTGTATATAGCCTCCACATTGACTCGGTACCACCCTGTATATAGCCTCCACATTGACTCTGTACCGGTACCCCCTGTATATAGCCTCCACATTGACTCTGTACGGTACCCCCTGTATATAGCCTCCACATTGACTCGGTACCGTAACACCCTGTATATAGCCTCCACATTGACTCTGTACCGGTACCCCTGTATATAGCCTCCACATTGACTCGGTACCCCCTGTATATAGCCTCCACATTGACTCGGTACCCCCTGTATATAGCCTCCACATTGACTCTGTACCGGTACCCCTGTATATATCCTCCACATTGACTCTGTACCGGTGCCCCCTGTATATAGCCTCCACATTGACTCGGTACCCCCTGTATATAGCCTCCACATTGACTCTGTACCGGTACCCCCCCTGTATATAGCCTCCACATTGACTCTGTACCGGTACCCCCTGTATATAGCCTCCACATTGACTCTGTACCGGTACCCCCTGTATATAGCCTCCACATTGACTCTGTACCGGTACCCCCTGTATATAGCCTCCACATTGACTCTGTACCGGTACCCCCTGTATATAGCCTCCACATTGACTCTGTACTGGTACCCCCTGTATATAGCCCCCACATTGACTCTGTACCGGTACCCCCCCTGTATATAGCCTCCACATTGACTCTGTACCGGTAACCCTGTATATAGCCTCCACATTGACTCGGTACCTTAACACCCTGTATATAGCCTCCACATTGACTCTGTACCGGTACCCCCTGTATATTGCCTCCACATTGACTCTGTACCGGTACCCCCTGTATATAGCCTCCACATTGACTCGGTACCCCCTGTATATAGCCTCCACATTGACTCGGTACCCCTGTATATAGCCTCCACATTGACTCTGTACCGGTACCCCTGTATATAGCCTCCACATTGACTCTGTACCGGTACCCCCTGTATATAGCCTCCACATTGACTCTGTACTGGTACCCCCTGTATATAGCCTCCACATTGACTCTGTACCGGTACCCCCTGTATATAGCCTCCACATTGACTCGGTACCGGTACCCCCTGTATATAGCCTCCACATTGACTCGGTACTGGTACCCCCTGTATATAGCATCCACATTGACTCTGTACCGGTACCCCCTGTATATAGCCTCCACATTGACTCGGTACCGGTACCCCCTGTATATAGCCTCCACATTGACTCTGTACCGGTACCCCCTGTATATAGCCTCCACATTGACTCTGTACCGGTACCCCCTGTATATAGCCTCCACATTGACTCGGTACCGGTACCCCTGTATATAGCCTCCACATTGACTCTGTAGCGGTACCCCCCTGTATATAGCCTCCACATTGACTCGGTACCGGTACCCCCTGTATATAGCCTCCCCATTGACTCGGTACCGGTACCCCCTGTATATAGCCTCCACATTGACTCGGTACCGGTACCCCCTGTATATAGCCTCCACATTGACTCGGTACTGGTACCCCCTGTATATAGCCTCCACATTGACTCTGTACCGGTACCCCCTGTATATAGCCTCCACATTGACTCGGTACTGGTACCCCCTGTATATAGCCTCCACATTGACTCTGTACTGGTACCCCTTGTATATAGCCTCCCCATTGACTCTGTACTGGTACACCCTGTATATAGCCTCCACATTGACTCGGTACCGGTACCCCTGTATATAGCCACCCCATTGACTCGGTACTGGTACCCCCTGTATATAGCCTCCACATTGACTCGGTACCGGTACCCCCTGTATATATCCTCCACATTGACTCTGTACTGGTACCCCCCTGTATATAGCCTCCACATTGACTCGGTACTGGTACCCCCTGTATATAGCCTCCACATTGACTCTGTACCGGTACCCCCTGTATATAGCCTCCACATTGACTCTGTACCGGTACCCCCTGTATATAGCCTCCCCATTGACTCTGTACCGGTACCCCCTGTATATAGCCTCCACATTGACTCTGTACCGGTACCCCCCTGTATATAGCCTCCACATCGACTCTGTACCGGTACCCCCTGTATATAGCCTCCACATTGACTCTGTACCGGTACCCCCTGTATATAGCCTCCACATTGACTCGGTACCCCCTGTATATAGCCTCCACATTGACTCTGTACCGGTACCCCCTGTATATAGCCTCCACATTGACTCTGTACCGGTACCCCCTGTATATAGCCTCCACATTGACTCTGTACCGGAACACCCTGTATATAGCCTCCACATTGACTCTGTACCGGTACCCCCTGTATATAGCCTCCACATTGACTCGGGTACCCCCTGTATATAGCCTCCACATTGACTCTGTACCGGTACCCCCTGTATATAGCCTCCACATTGACTCTGTACCGGTACCCCTGTATATAGCCTCCACATTGACTCTGTACCGTACCCCCTGTATATAGCCTCCACATTGACTCTGTCCGGTACCCCCTGTATATAGCCTCCACATTGACTCTGTACCGGTACCCCCTGTATATAGCCTCCACATTGACTCTGTACCGGTACCCCCTGTATATAGCCTCCACATTGACTCTGTACCGGTGCCCCCTGTATATAGCCTCCACATTGACTCTGTACCGGTACCCCCTGTATATAGCCTCCACATTGACTCTGTACCGGTACCCCTGTATATAGCCTCCACATTGACTCTGTACTGGTACCCCCTGTATATAGCCCCCACATTGACTCTGTACCGGTACCCCCTGTATATAGCCTCCACATTGACTCTGTACTGGTACCCCTGTATATAGCCTCCACATTGACTCTGTACCTGTAACCCCTGTATATAGCCTCCACATTGACTCTGTACTGGTACCCCCTGTATATAGCCTCCACATTGACTCTGTACCGGTACCCCCTGTATATAGCCTCCACATTGACTCGGTACCCCTGTATATAGCCTCCACATTGACTCGGTACCCCCTGTATATAGCCTCCACATTGACTCTGTACCGGTACCCCCTGTATATAGCCTCCACATTGACTCTGTACCGGTACCCCCTGTATATAGCCTCCACATTGACTCTGTACTGGTACCCCCTGTATATAGCCTCCACATTGACTCTGTACCGGTACCCCCTGTATATAGCCTCCACATTGACTCTGTACCGGTACCCCCTGTATATAGCCTCCACATTGACTCTGTACTGGTACCCCCTGTATATAGCCTCCACATTGACTCTGTACCGGTACCCCCTGTATATAGCCTCCACATTGACTCTGTACCGGTACCCCCTGTATATAGCCTCCACATTGACTCTGTACCGGTACCCCCTGTATATAGCCTCCACATTGACTCTGTACCGGTACCCCTGTATATAGCCTCCACATTGACTCTGTACCGGTACCCCTGTATATAGCCTCCACATTGACTCTGTACCGGTACCCCCTGTATATAGCCTCCACATTGACTCTGTACCGGTACCCCCTGTATATAGCCTCCACATTGACTCTGTACCGGTACCCCCTGTATATAGCCTCCACATTGACTCTGTACCGGTACCCCCTGTATATAGCCTCCACATTGACTCTGTACCGGTACCCCCTGTATATAGCCTCCACATTGACTCTGTACCGGTACCCCCTGTATATAGCCTCCACATTGACTCGGTACCGGTACCCCCTGTATATAGCCTCCACATTGACTCTGTACCGCTACCCCTGTATATAGCCTCCACATTGACTCTGTACTGGTACACCCTGTATATAGCCTCCACATTGACTCGGTACCGGTACCCCCTGTATATAGCCTCCACATTGACTCGGTACTGGTACCCCCTGTATATAGCCTCCACATTGACTCGGTACCGGTACCCCCTGTATATAGCCTCCACATTGACTCTGTACCGGTACCCCCTGTATATAGCCTCCACATTGACTCTGTACTGGTACCCCCTGTATATAGCCTCCACATTGACTCTGTACCGGTACCCCTGTATATAGCCTCCACATTGACTCTGTACCGGAATACCCCCTGTATATAGCCTCCACATTGACTCTGTACCGGTACCCCCTGTATATAGCCTCCACATTGACTCTGTACCGGTACCCCTGTATATAGCCTCCACATCGACTCTGTACCGGTACCCCCTGTATATAGCCTCCACATTGACTCTGTACCGGTACCCCCTGTATATAGCCTCCACATTGACTCTGTACTGGTACCCCTGTATATAGCCTCCACATTGACTCTGTACCGGTACCCCCTGTATATAGCCTCCACATTGACTCTGTACCGGTACCCCCTGTATATAGCCTCCACATTGACTCTGTACCGGTACCCCCTGTATATAGCCTCCACATTGACTCTGTACCGGTACCCCTGTATATAGCCTCCACATTGACTCTGTACCGGTACCCCCTGTATATAGCCTCCACATTGACTCTGTACCGGTACCCCTGTATATAGCCTCCACATTGACTCTGTACCGGTACCCCCTGTATATAGCCTCCACATTGACTCTGTACCGGTACCCCCTGTATATAGCCTCCACATTGACTCGGTACCGTAACACCCTGTATATAGCCTCCACATTGACTCTGTACCGGTACCCCCTGTATATAGCCTCCACATTGACTCTTACCGGTACCCCCTGTATATAGCCTCCACATTGACTCTGTACCGTACCCCCTGTATATAGCCTCCACATTGACTCTGTACCGGTACCCCCTGTATATAGCCTCCACATTGACTCGGTACCGTAACACCCTGTATATAGCCTCCACATTGACTCTGTACTGGTACCCCTGTATATAGCCTCCACATTGACTCACCGGTACCCCCTGTATATAGCCTCCACATTGACTCTGTACCGGTACCCCTGTATATAGCCTCCACATTGACTCTGTACCGGTACCCCTGTATATATCCTCCACATTGACTCTGTACCGTTACCCCCTGTATATAGCCTCCACATTGACTCTGTACCGGTACCCCTGTATATAGCCTCCACATTGACTCTGTACCGGTACCCCCCTGTATATAGCCTCCACATTGACTCTGTACCGGTACCCCCTGTATATAGCCTCCACATTGACTCTGTACCGGTACCCCCTGTATATAGCCTCCACATTGACTCTGTACCGGTACCCCCTGTATATAGCCTCCACATTGACTCTGTACCGTACCCCCTGTATATAGCCTCCACATTGACTCTGTACTGGTACCCCCTGTATATAGCCCCCACATTGACTCTGTACCGGTACCCCCTGTATATAGCCTCCACATTGACTCTGTACCGGTACCCCCTGTATATAGCCTCCACATTGACTCTGTACCGTAACCCCTGTATATAGCCTCCGCATTGACTCTGTACCGGTACCCCTGTATATAGCCTCCACATTGACTCTGTACCGGTACCCCCTGTATATAGCCTCCACATTGACTCTGTACCGTACCCCTGTATATAGCCTCCACATTGACTCTGTACCGTACCCCTGTATATAGCCTCCACATTGACTCTGTACCGGTACCCCCTGTATATAGCCTCCACATTGACTCTGTACCGGTACCCCCTGTATATAGCCTCCACATTGACTCTGTACCGGTACCCCCTGTATATGCCTCCACATTGACTCTGTACCGGTACCCCCTGTATATAGCCTCCACATTGACTCGGTACCGGTACCCCCTGTATATAGCCTCCACATTGACTCGGTACTGGTACCCCCTGTATATAGCCTCCACATTGACTCTGTACCGGTACCCCCTGTATATAGCCTCCACATTGACTCGGTACCGGTACCCCCTGTATATAGCCTCCACATTGACTCTGTACCGGTACCCCCTGTATATAGCTTCCACATTGACTCTGTACTGGTACCCCCTGTATATAGCCTCCACATTGACTCTGTACCGGTACCCCCTGTATATAGCCTCCACATTGACTCTGGTACCGGTACCCCTGTATATAGCCTCCACATTGACTCTGTACCGGTACCCCTGTATATAGCCTCCACATTGACTCTGTACCGGTACCCCTGTATATAGCCTCCACATTGACTCTGTACCGGTACCCCCTGTATATAGCCTCCACATTGACTCTGTACCGGTACCCCCTGTATATAGCCTCCACATTGACTCGGTACCGGTACCCCCTGTATATAGCCTCCACATTGACTCTGTACCGGTACCCCCTGTATATAGCCTCCACATTGACTCGGTACCGGTACCCCCTGTATATAGCCTCCACATTGACTCGGTACCGGTACCCCTGTATATAGCCTCCACATTGACTCTGTACCGGTACCCCCTGTATATAGCCTCCACATTGACTCTGTACTGGTACCCCTGTATATAGCCTCCACATTGACTCTGTACCGGGTACCCCCCGTATATAGCCTCCACATTGACTCGGGTACAGGTACCCCTGTATATAGCCTCCACATTGACTCTGTACTGGTACCCCTGTATATAGCCTCCACATTGACTCTGTACCGGTACACCCTGTATATAGCCTCCACATTGACTCGGTACCGGTACCCCTGTATATAGCCTCCACATTGACTCGGTACTGGTACCCCTGTATATAGCCTCCACATTGACTCTGTACCGGTACCCCTGTATATAGCCTCCACATTGACTCTGTACTGTTACCCCCTGTATATAGCCTCCACATTGACTCTGTACTGGTACCCCTGTATATAGCCTCCACATTGACTCTGTACCGGTACCCCTGTATATAGCCTCCACATTGACTCGTACCGTACCCCCCTGTATATAGCCTCCACATTGACTCTGTACCGGTACCCCCTGTATATAGCCTCCACATTGACTCTGTACCGGTACCCCTGTATATAGCCTCCACATTGACTCTGTACCGGTACCCCTGTATATAGCCTCCACATTGACTCTGTACCGGTACCCCCTGTATATAGCCTCCACATTGACTCTGTACTGGTACCCCCTGTATATAGCCTCCACATTGACTCTGTACCGGTACCCCCTGTATATAGCCTCCACATTGACTCTGTACCGGTACCCCCTGTATATAGCCTCCACATTGACTCTGTACCGGTACCCCCTGTATATAGCCTCCACATTGACTCGGTACCGGTACCCCCTGTATATAGCCTCCACATTGACTCTGTACCGGTACCCCTGTATATAGCCTCCACATTGACTCTGTACCGGTACCCCCTGTATATAGCCTCCACATTGACTCTGTACCGGTACACCCTGTATATAGCCTCCACATTGACTCTGTACCGGTACCCCTGTATTTAGCCTCCACATTGACCGTACCGTAACACCCTGTATATCCTCCACATTGACTCTGTACCGGTACCCCCTGTATATAGCCTCCACATTGACCGGTACCCCTGTATATAGCCTCCACATTGACTCTGTACCGGTACCCCTGTATATAGCCTCCACATTGACTCTGTACCGGTACTCCCTATATAGCCTCCACATTGACTCGGTACCGTAACCCCTGTATATAGCCTCCACATTGACTCTGTACCGGTACCCCCTGTATATAGCCTCCACATTGACTCGGTACCGACCCCTGTATATAGCCTCCACATTGACTCTGTACCACCCCTGTATATAGCCTCCACATTGACTCTGTACCGGTACCCCTGTATATAGCCTCCACATTGACTCTGTACCGGTGCCCCTGTATATAGCCTCCACATTGACTCTGTACCCCCTGTATATAGCCTCCACATTGACTCTGTACCGTACCCCTGTATATAGCCTCCACATTGACTCTGTACCGGTACCCCCTGTATATAGCCTCCACATTGACTCTGTACCGGTACCCCCTGTATATAGCCTCCACATTGACTCGTACCGGTACCCCTGTATATAGCCTCCACATTGACTCTGTACGGTACCCTGTATATAGCCTCCACATTGACTCTGTACCGGTACCCCTGTATATAGCCCCACATTGACTCTGTACCGGTACCCCCTGTATATAGCCTCCACATTGACTCTGTACCGGTACCCCCTGTATATAGCCTCCACATTGACTCGGTACCGAACACCCTGTATATAGCCTCCACATTGACTCTGTACCGGTACCCCTGTATATTGCCTCCACATTGACTCTGTACCGGTACCCCTGTATATAGCCTCCACATGCTCGTACCACTCCTGTATATGCCCCACATTGACTCGGTACCCCCTGTATATAGCCTCCACATTGACTCTGTACCGGTACCCCTGTATATAGCCCCCACATTGACTCTGTACGGTACCCCTGTATAGCCTCCACATTGACTCTGTACTGGTACCCCTGTATATAGCCTCCACATTGACTCTGTACCGACCCCTGTATATAGCCTCCACATTGACTCGGTACCGGTACCCCCTGTATATAGCCTCCACATTGACTCTGACTGGTACCCCCTGTATATAGCCTCCACATTGACTCTGTACCGGTACCCCCTGTATATAGCCTCCACATTGACTCGGTACCGGTAACCCCTGTATATAGCCTCACATTGACTCTGTACCGGTACCCCCTGTATATAGCTCACATTGACTTCTACCCCTGTATATAGCCTCCACACTGACTCCGTACCGGTACCCCTGTATATAGCCTCCACATTGACTCTGTACCGCACCCCTGTATATAGCCCCACATTACCTGTACGTACCCCCTGTATATAGCTCCCTACCGGGACCCCGTATATAGTCATTGACTCGGTACCGGTACCCCTGTATATAGCCTCCACATTGACTCGTACCGGTACTGTATATAGCCTCCACATTGACTCGGTACCGCAACCCCTGTATATAGCCTCCACATTGACTCGTACCGGTACCCCTGTATATAGCCTCCACATTGACTCCGTACCGGTACCCCTGTATATAGCCTCCACTTGACTCTGTACCGGTACACCTGTATATAGCCTCCACACGACCGGTACCGGTACCCCTGTATATAGCCTCCCACATTGACTCCTACCGTACCCCTGTATATAGCCTCCACATTGACTCTGTACCGTACCCCTTATAGCCTCCACTTGACTTGTACCGGTACCCCGTATATAGCTCCACTGACTCTGTACCGGTACCCCGTATATCTCCACATTGACTCTGTACCGGCACCCCTGTATATAGCCTCCACATTGACTCTGTACCGGCACCCCTGTAGATAGCCTCCACATTGACTCGGTACCTGTACCTGTATATAGCCTCCACATTGACTACCGTACTGTATATAGCTCCACATTGACTCTGTACGGGGTACCCTGTATATAGCCTCCACTTGACTCTGCACCGGTACCCCTGTATAGCCTCCACATTGACTCTGTACCGGTACCCCTGTAAAGCCTCCACATTGACTTCTACGGGTACTCCCTGTATATAGCTCCACACTGACTCTGTAGGTACCCTTATTAGCCTCCCATTGACTCTCCGTACCGGTACCCCTGTATATAGCCTCCACACTGACTCGGCACCGACCCCCGTATATAGCCTCCCCATTGACTCTGCACCGGTACCCTGTATATAGCCTCCACATTGACTCGGCACCGGTACCCCTGTATATAGCCCCACATTGACTCTGCACGTACCCCTGTATACTCCACATTGACTCGGTACCGGTACCCCCTGTATAGAGCCCATGACCGACCGGCACCCCGTATATAGCCTCCGCATTGACTCGTACCGAACGCCCCACTTGACTCTCGCACCGGTACCCTGTATACCCCAGTCCGTACCGATACCTGTATATAGCCTCCACATTGACCCGGTACCGGTACCCCTGTATATCCTCCACATTGACTCTGTACCGGTACCCCCTGTATATAGCCTCCACATTGACCGGCACCGGACCCCTGTATATAGCCTCCACATTGACTCGGTACCGCTACCCTGTATATAGCCTCCACATTGACCTAGGCGTATCCCCACTGACTATCTACCGTACCTGTATACCTTGACTCGGTACCGGCAATGTATATAGCCTCCACATTGACCCTGTACCGGCACCCTGTATATAGCCTCCACATTGACTCTTACTACCTGTATCGGTACCGGTACCCCTGTATATAGCCTCCACATTGCTCTGTACCGTACCCTGTATATACCTCCACATTGGACTCTGTACCGGTACCCCCTGTATATAGCCCCACATTGACCTGTACCGGTACCCTGTATAAGCTCTCCACATTGACTCGGGTACCGGTACCCCCGTACATAGCCTCCACATTGACTCTGTACCGTACTACCCTGTATATAGCCTCCACATGACTCTGTACCGCTGTCAGCCTCCGCATTGACTCTGTACCGGCACCCCTGTATATAGCCTCCACATGACTCTGTAACCGGAACACCCTGTATATAGCCTCCACATTGACCTGTACCGGCACCCTGTATATAGCACATGACTCGGGTACCGTACCCCTGTATAAGCCTCCACATTGACTGCGGTACCGGTACTATATAGCCTCACATTGACTCTTACCGGCACCCTGTATAGCCCCCACACACTCGGACCGGTACGCCCTGTATAAGCTCCACATTGACTCGTACGGCACCCCTGTAATACCCACATTAGACTCTTACGACCCCCTTATATAGCCTCCACATTGACTCTGTACCGGCACCCCCGTATATAGCCTCCACACTGACTCTGTACCGGTACCCCGTATATAGCCTCCACATTGACTCGGTACCGGTACCCCTGTATACAGCCTCCACATTGACCGGTAAGGTAACCCCTGTATATAGCTCCACATTGACTGGGCACCGGCAACCCCCTGCATAAGCCCCACATTGAACACCCCGAAGCCCATGACTCCGCACCGCCCCTGTATATAGCCTCCACATTGGGACTCGGAACCCCTGTATATAGCCTCCACATTGACTCTGTACTGGTACTGTATATAGCCTCCACATTGACTCGGTACCGGACCCCTTTATAGCCTCCACATTGACTCTGTACCGCCACCCCTGTATATAGCCTCCACATTGACTCCGCACGGCACTGAATATAGCCCACATTGACTTGCACCGGTACCCCCTGTATATCTCCACATGACTTGTACCGGGTACCCTGTATATAGCTCCACATTGGGATTCTGTACCGCCCTGTATATAGCCTCCAATTGACTTGTACCGTACCCCTGTATATAGCCTCCACATTGACTCTGTACCGATACCCCTGTATATAGCCTCCGCATTGACTTGTACCGGTACCCCCTGTTAGCCCCACATTGACTCTGTACCGGTACCCCTGTAGTAGAGCCCTACATTGACTCTGTACCGGTACCTGTATAAGCCTCCACATTGACTCTGTACCGACCTGTATAAGCCTCCACAACTCTACCGTACCCTGTATAAGCCTCCACATTGGACTTGTACCGGTACCTGTATAGCTCACATTGACTCTGTACCGCCACCCCTGTATATAGCCTCCGCATTGACCCCGCACCGGGAACCCCCCTGTATATAGCCTCGACATTGACTCTGCACCGCAAACCCCTGTACCTCCACATTGACTCGCCGGTACCCCTGTATATGTCCACATTGGACTCGGTACCGGACCCCTGTATATAGCTCTCCACATTAGACCCTGTACCGGCACCCCCTGTATATAGCCTCCACATTGACTCTGTACCGGTACCCCTGTATATAGCCTCCACATTGACTCTGTACCGTACCCCTGTATATAGCTCCACATTGACTCTGTACCGGTAACTGTATATAGCCTCCACATTGACTCGGTACGGTACCCCCGATATGGCCTCCACATTGACTCTGCACCGGCACCCCTGTATATAGCTCCACACTGGACTCGGGTACTGGTACCCCCTGTATATAGCCTCCACATTGACTCGGTACCGGCACCCCTGTATATAGCCTCCACATTGACTCGCACCGGTAACCCCCTGTATATAGCCTCCACATTGACTCGGTACCGGTACCCCTGTATATAGCCTCCACATTGACTCTGTACCGTACCCTGTATAAGCCTCCACATTGACCGGTACCGGTACCCCCTGTATAGCCTCCACATTGACTCTGTGCCGGCAACTCCCTGTATATAGCCTCCACATTGACTCTTACCGCAATACCCCCTGGGTATATAGCCTCCACATTGACTCGGCACCGTACCCCCTTAGCATAGCCTCCACATTGACTCGGTACTGCTACTCCCTGTATATAGCCTCCCCATTGGATCTGGGACTCCTATCCCTATATAGCCTCCAATTGACTCGGTACCGTACCCTGTGTATAGCCTTCACATTGACTCGTGTTTGCACCCCCCTGTATAAGCCTCCACATTACTCTGTACGCACCCTGTATATAGCCTCCACATACTCCGATACCGGTACCCCCTGTATAAGCCTCCACATTGACTCACTGACCATAGCCTCCACATTGATCTGTACCGGGTACTCCTGTATAGCCTCCACATTGACCCTGTACCGTACCCCTGTAAGTATAGCCATTCCAATTGACTCCCGACCCCTGTATATAGCAGCCTCCATTGACTCGGCACCGTACCCCCTATATCCTCCACATTGACTCGGGGGTTCACTGTAATATAGTCCACATTGACTCGGTACCGCTACCCCTGTATATAGCCTCTCCACTGACTCTGTACCGGTACACCCTGTATATAGCCTCCACATCGACTTGACTGTGGCACTCTGTATATAGCCTCCCCCGTGATTGACTGGTACGGTACCCCTGTATATAGCTCTCCACATTGACTCTGCACCGGTACCCCTGTTATCCTCCACATTGACTCTACCGGCACTCCCTGTATATGGTCCTCCACATTGATTGTACCGGGTACCCCTGTGTATAGCCTCCACATTGACCTGGCACCGGTACCCCCTGTATATAGCCTCCACACGACTCCTGTACCGGTACCCCTGTATAAGCCTCCACATTGACTCTGTACCCGGTACCCCTGTACATAGCTCTCCGCATTGACTCCTGTACCGTACCCCTGTATATAGCCTCCACATTGACTCTGTACCGGTACCCCTGTATATAGCCTCCACATTGACTCTGTACCGTGCACCCTGTACATAGCCTCCACATTGATTGTACCGTACCCCTGTATAGCCTCCATATTGACTTGTACCGGGTACCTCTGTGTATAGCCTCCACACTGACTCTGTACCGGTACCCGTTTTGCAGAATAGCTCTCCAAGATTGGACTTTACCGTACTGGTAGCCTCCGCATACTGACTCTGTACCGGGTACCCCCTGTATATAGCCTCCGCATTGATCTGTACTGCTACCCCTGTATATAGCTCTCCACATTGACTCGCACCGCGTAATCCCCTTGTATATAGCCTCCACATTGACTCTGTACCCGTATAAGCTCCTCCACATTGACTCTGTACCGGGGTACCCTGTATAGCCTCCACATTGACTCTGTACCGGTAACACCTGTATACAAGCCTCCACATTGACTCTGTACCGGTACCCCCCCTGTATATAGCCTCCACATTGGACCCTCGGTACCGCACCCCCTGTATATAGCTCTCCACATTGACTCTCGGGCACCAGTACCCCCTGTATAAGCCTCCACATTGACTTGTACCGCAAACCCCTGTATATAGCCTCTCCACACTGACTCGGTACCAGCACCCTGACATAGCTCCACATTGGAGTCTCTGTACCGTAACACTGTATATAGCTCCACTATTGACTCGGTACCGTACCCTGTATATAGCCTCCACATACATCGGTACGTAACACTCTGTATATAGCCTCCACAACTCGGGAACGAGTCCTTATATAGCCTCCACATTGATTGTACCGTACCCCTGTATATAGCTCCTCCACATTGACTCTGTACCGGGCACCCTCTGTGTATAGCCTCCACACGGACTCCGGCACCGGCCTGTATAGCCTCCACATTGACTCTGTACCGGGTACCCCTTGTACAGCCTCCACACTGACTCTGTACCGGCACCCCCTGTATATAGCCTCACTGACTCTGTACCGGCACCCCTGTATATAGCCTCCACATTGACTCGGTACGGTGCCCCTGTATAAGCCTCCCCACTGATCCCGGCACGTGGCTCCCCCTTATATAGCCTCCACATTGACTCTGCACGGTAACCCCTGTATATAGCCTCCACATTGACTCCGACGGGTACCAGCAATCTGTATATAGCCTCCACATTGACTCTGCACCGGTACCCCCTGTGTATAGCCTCCACATTGACTCGGAACTGGTACACCCTGTATATAGCTCCTCCACATTGATCCTCTGTATACCCTGTACATAGCCTCCATTGACTCGGCCCGGTTCCCTGTATATAGCCTACATTGACTCTGCTGCCATTTTGTATAGCCTCCACATTGACTCTGTACCGCTATTTTCTGTATATAGCCTCCACATTGCCGGGCACTCCCCTGTATATAGCCTCCATTGACGCGAACACGCACCTCTCAGAGTAGAAGTAGCTCCCATTGACTGCACCCCCTGAGATATATAGGGCCTCCACATTGACTGGACCGGCTCTCCACATACCGGGACTGTAACCCCTTTATATTCCTCCACACGACTCTGCATACCCCTGTAGATGGCCCACACGATTGCATCGCACTCCCGCTATTGCGACGGGTAGTGGCCCCGTATAAGCCCTCCACATCGACCGGACTGACCTTCTGTGCACCCTGTATATAGCCTCCACATTGACCCTGCAACGTACCCCTACATAGCTCCCCTCCACATTGACTGGGACTGCACTCTGCATAGGCCTACCGGTACCCCGGAGTACCTCCACATTGACTCGCCACGTGGCTCCCCTGTATACCCTCCACACTGACTCTGTACTGCTCTCCCTGTCCAGACTACTAGCCTCCACATTGACCCGACACTGGCACTCCCTGTATATAGCTCCTCTACATTGCCTCTGTACCGGCACTTCGTGTATAGCCTCCCCAATGACTCTGCACTTACACCTGCATATAGCTCCATTGGCAGTCTGCACCCGACCCCCTCTATATAGCCTCCACATTGACTCCGCAGTACTCCCCCCTGTAGATCCTCCACATTGACTTCCGGCAATCAACCGGCTCCTCCACACTGACTTCGTGATTATACTATAGTTCTCCACATTATCAGAGCGTGAGCTCACTACAGGTCGCGCAGTGACTCTGTATACCGGTAATTTGGTATATAGTCCGCCCGTAACCCAGGGGGTACCGCTACAGAGTCACAGAAAGTGGGGCTATACAGGGGGAACAATGCACAGAGTCAATGCGAAGGCTATATACAGGGGCACATGCTACAGAGTCAATGTGGAGGCTTATATAACAGGGGGTACCGCACAGAGTCAATGTGTGGAGGCTATATACAGTGGGGTACCAGTACCAGTCAATGGGAGGCTATAACAGGGGGTACCAGTGAAAAACAGAAAGTCAATGTGGAGGATATATACAGGGGTACCTCGGCACAGTCAATGTGGAGGCTATATACAGGGGTACCAGTACCGAATAATGGGGGGTGGCTATATACAGGGGTGCACGGAGGCTATATACAGGGTGTACCAGCACAGAGTCAATGGGGAGGCTATATACAAGGGGCACCAGCACAGAGTCAATGTGGAGGCTATATAAGGTAGGTAATGCATCGAGTCAATGTGAGGCTATATACAGGGGGTACCGTGCACAGAGTCAATGTGGAGGCTAGTATAGGGACCGCACCGAGTTAATGTGGAGGCGATATACAGGGGGTACCGTCACCGAGCATTAATGTGGGAGCTATATACAGTACCGCACAGAGTCAATGGGGGAAGTATACACAGGGGGTATGCATAGAGTCAATGTGGAGGCTATATACAGGGGGTATTACGGCACAGAGTCAATGTGGAGGCTATATACAGGGGGTACCGTACACAGAGTCAATGTGGAGGCTATAGCTACAGGGGGTACCGGTCAGAGTCAATGTGGGAGGCTATATACAGGGGGTACTACGGCACAGAGTCAATGCGGGAGGCTATATACAGGGGGTACCGCACAGAGTCAATGTGGAGGCTATATACATGGGGTACCGGCACAGAGTCAATGTGGAGGCTATACACAGGTGGCTACACCTGGCACTCAGTCAATGTGGGAGGCTATAATACAGGGGATTACCGGCACAGAGCCACTGGGAGCTATATACAGGGGGAAATTTACCAGTACAGAGTCAATGTGGAGGCTATATGAACAGGGGGTTTACTACAGAAAGTCAATGTGGAGGCTATATACAGGGGACGTACCGAGTCAATGTGGAGGCTATATACAAGGGGTACCAAAGTACCGAGTCAATGTGGAGGTGCTATATACAGGGGGTACCCCGCCACCGAGTCAATGTGGAGGCTATAAACAGGGGGTACCAGCACAGAGTCAAGTGGAGGCTATATACAGGGGGTACCGTACCGAGTCAATGTGGAGGCTATATACAGGGGGTACGTACAGAGTCAATGTGGAGGCTATATACAGGGGTACCGTTACAGAATGTGGAGGCTATACAGGGGGTACGTACCGAGTCAATGTGGAGGCTATATACAGGGGGTACCAGTACCGAGTCAATGTGGAGGCTATACAGGGGTACGGTACAGAGTCAATGTGGAGGCTATATACAAGGGGGTACCGGTACAGAGTCAATGTGAGAAGAGGCTATATACAGGGGGTACGTACAGAGTCAATGCGGAGGCTATATACAGGGGTACACGGCACAGAGTCAATGTGGAGGCTATATACAGGGGTACCGGTACACGAGTCAATGTGGAGGCTATACACAGGGGGTACCGTACAGAGTCAATGTGGAGGGCTATAACAGGGGTACCGGTACAGAGTCAATGTGGAGGCTATATACAGGGGTACGGTACCGAGTCAATGTGGAGGCTATATACAGGGGTACGGTACAGAGTCAATGTGGAGGCTATATTACAGGGGGTCACCACGTACCGAGTCAATGTGGAGGCTATATACAGGGGATACCGGCACAGAGTCGAACGTGGAGGCTATATACAGGGGTACCAGTACCGAGTCACGCGGAGGCTATATACAGGGGGTACCGGCACAGAGTCAATGTGGAGGCTGTACAGGGGGCCCGCACAGAGTCAATGTGGAGCTATCTACAGGGGCTACCGCACAGAGTCAATGTGGAGGCTATAGGCACAGGGGGTACCGCTACCGAGTCAATGTGGAGGCTATATACAGGGGACCGTAAGAGTCAATGTGGAGGTTATATCAGGGGGTACCGGTACAGAGTCAGTGTGGAGAAGCTATATACAGGGGCTTACTGCACAGAGTCAATGTGGAGGCTATATACAGGGGTGTACTGCACAGAGCCAATGTGAGGCTATATACAGGGGGTACTGCACAGTCAATGTGGAGCTATATACAGGGGGTACCGGGTACAGAGTCAATGTGGGAGGCTATCAGGGGTACCAGTACAGAGTCAATGTGGAGGCTATAACAGGGGTACCGTACAGAGTCAATGTGGAGGAATATACAGGGGTACCGGTACAGAGTCAATGTGGAGGCTATATACAGGGGTACCGGTACAGAGTCAATGTGGAGGCTATACAGGGGTACCGGTACAGAGTCAATGCGGAGGCTATATACAGTGGGGTACGACAGAGTCAATGTGGAGGCTATATACAGGGGGTACCGGTACAGAGTCAATGTGGAGGCTATATACAGGGGTACCTGCAAGAGTCAATGTGGAGGCTATAACAGGGGGTACCGGTACAGAGTCAATGTGGAGGATATATACAGGGGTACCGGTACCGAGTCAATGTGGAGGCTATATACAGGGGGTACCGGTACAGAGTCAATGTGGAGGCTATATACAGGGGGTACCGTACCGAGTCAATGTGGAGGCTATATACAGGGTGTACCAGTACAGAGTCAATGTGGAGGCTATATACAGGGGGTACAGTACAGAGTCAATGTGGAGGCTATATACAGGGGTACCAGTACGAGTCAATGTGGAGGCTATATACAGGGGGTACTGTACAGAGTCAATGTGGAGGCTATATACAGGGGGTACCAGTACCGAGTCAATGTGGAGGCTATATACGGGGGTACCGGTACCGAGTCAATGTGGAGGCTATAAGGGGGTACCGTACAGAGTCAATGGGAGGCTATATACAGGGGGTACCGGCACAGAGTCAATGTGGAGGCTATATACAGGGGGTACCGGTACAGAGTCAATGTGGAGGCTATATACAGGGGTACCGTACAGAGTCAATGTGGAGGCTATATACAGGGGTACCCGGCACAAGTCAATGGAGGCTATATACAGGGGTACTGGTACAGAGTCAATGTGAGGCTATATACAGGGGTACCGGTACAGAGTCAATGTGGAGGCTATATACAGGGGGTACCAGTACAGAGTCAATGTGGAGGCTAAAAACAGGGGGTACCGCACAGAGTCAATGTGGAGGCTATATACAGGGGATACTCGGTACAGAGTCAATGTGGAGGCTATATACAGGGGTACCAGTACAGAGTCAATGTGGAGGCTATATACAGGGGTTACGGCACAGAGTCAATGTGGAGGCTATATACAGGGGTACTGGTACCGAGTCAAGTGGAGGCTATATACAGGGGTACCGTACAGAGTCAATGTGGAGGCTATATACAGGGGGGTACCGGTACAGAGTCAATGTGGAGGCTATATACAGGGGTACGGTACAGAGTCAATGTGGAGGCTATATACAGGGGGTACTGTACAGAGTCAATGTGGAGGCTATATACAGGGGGTACCAGTACAGAGTCAATGTGGAGGCTATATACAGGGGACGTACAGAGTCAATGTGGAGGCTATATACAGGGGGTATCGGTACAGAGTCAATGTGGAGGCTATATACAGGGGGTACTGTACAGAGTCAATGTGGAGGCTATATACAGGGGGTACCGGTACAGAGTCAATGTGGAGGCTATATACAGGGGGTACCGTTACAGAGTCAATGTGGAGGCTATATACAGGGGTACGTTACAGAGTCAATGTGGAGGCTATAACAGGGGTACGGTACAGAGTCAATGTGGAGGCTATATACAGGGGTACCGTACGAGTCAATGTGGAGGGCTATATACAGGGGGTACCGGTACAGAGTCAATGTGGAGGCTATATACAAGGGGGTACCGGTACAGAGTCAATGTGGAGGCTATATACAGGGGGTACCGGTACAGAGTCAATGTGGAGGCTATATACAGGGGGTACCAGTACAGAGTCAATGGAGGCTATACAGGGTGTACCGTACAGAGTCAATGTGGAGGCTATATACAGGGGTACCGGTACAGAGTCAATGTGGAGGCTATATACAGGGGGTACCGGTACAGAGTCAATGTGGAGGCTATATACAGGGGTACCGGTACAGAGTCAATGTGGAGGACTATATACAGGGGTACCGGTACAGAGTCAACGCGGAGGCTATATACAGGGGTACCGGTACAGAGTCAATGTGGAGGCTATATACAGGGGTCCGGTACAGAGTCAATGTGGAGGCTATATACAGGGGGTACCAGTACCGAGTCAATGTGGAGGCTACTACAGGGGTACCAGTACAGAGTCAATGTGGAGGATATACAGGGGTACCGTACCGAGTCATGTGGAGGCTATCAGGGGTACCAGTACCGAATCAATGGGGTGGCTATATACAGGGCGTTCCGGTACCGAGTCAATGTGGAGGCTATAACAGGGTGAACCAGTACAGAGTCAATGGGGAGGCTATATACAAGGGGTACCAGTACAGAGTCAATGTGGAGGCTATATACAGGGGGTACCAGTATCGGAGTCAATGTGGAGGCTATATACAGGGGTACCGGTACAGAGGTCAATGTGGAGGCTATATACAGGGGGTACCAGTACAGAGTCAATGTGGAGGCTATATACAGGGGGTACCGGTACCGAGTCAATGTGGAGGCTATATAAAGGGGGTACCGGTACCGAGTCAATGGGGAGGCTATATACAGGGGGTACCTACCGAGTCAATGTGGAGGCTATATACAGGTACGGCAGAGTCAATGTGGAGGCTATATACAGGGGTACCGGTACAGAGTCAATGTGGAGGCTATATACAGGGGACCAGTACCGAGTCAATGTGGAGGCTATATACAGGGGGTACTGGTACCGAGTCAATGTGGAGGCTATACAGGGGGTACCGTACAGAGTCAATGTGGAGGCTATATACAGGGGGTACCAGTACAGAGTCAATGTGGAGGCTATATACAGGGGTACCAGTACCGAGTCAATGTGGAGGCTATATACAGGGGTTACGGTACAGAGTCAATGTGGAGGCTATATACAGGGGGGTACCAAGTACAGAGTCAATGTGGAGGCTATATACAGGGTGTTCTGGCACAGAGTCAATGTGGAGGCTATATACAGGGGGTACCGTACAGAGTCAATGTGGAGGCTATATACAGGGGGTACCAGTACAGAGTCAATTGGAGGTATATACAGGGGTACCGGTACAGAGTCAATGTGGAGGCTATATACAGGGGGTACCAGTACCGAGTCAATGGGGTGGCTATATACAGGGGGTACCGCTACAGAGTCAATGTGGAGGCTATATACAGGGTGTACCAGTACAGAGTCAATGTGGAGGCTATACAAGGGGTACCAGTACAGAGTCAATGTGGAGGCTATACAGGGGTACAGTCCACAGAGTCAATGTGGAGGCTATATACAGGGGGTACCGGACAGAGTCAATGTGGAGGCTATACAGGGGGTACCAGTACCGAGTCAATGTGGAGGCTATATACAGGGGGTACCTGTACCGAGTCAATGTGGAGGCTATATACAGGGGGTACCGAAGTACAGAGTCAATGTGGAGGCTATATACAGGGGGTACCGTACAGAGTCAATGTGGAGGCTATATACAGGGGGTACCGGCACAGAGTCAATGTGGAGGCTATATCAGGGGGTACCGGTACAGAGTCAATGTGGAGGCTATATACAGGGGGGGGTACCGTACAGAGTCAATGTGGAGGCTATATACAGGGGTACCGGTACCGAGTCAATGTGGAGGCTATATACAGGGGTACGGTACAGAGTCAATGTGGAGGCTATATACAGGGGTACCAGTACGAGTCATGTGGAGGCTATACAGGGTACCGTACAGAGTCAATGTGGAGGCTATATACAGGGGTACCAGTACAGAGTCAATGTGGAGGCTATATACAGGGGGTACCGTACAGAGTCAATGTGGAGGCTATATACGAGTACCGGTACAGAGTCAATGTGGAGGCTTATACAGGGGGTACCAGCACAGAGTCAATGTGGAGGCTATATACAGGGGGTACCGGTACAGAGTCAATGTGGGGGCTATATACAGGGGGTACCGGTACAGAGTCAATGTGGAGGCTATATACAGGGGGTACCGTACAGAGTCAATGTGGAGGCTATATACAGGGTACCGGCACAGAGTCAATGTGGAGCTATATACAGGGTGTACCGGTACAGAGTCAATGTGGAGGCTATATACAGGGGGTACCGTACAGAGTCAATGTGGAGGCTATATACAGGGGTACCAGTACAGAGTCAATGTGGAGGACACCGTACAGAGTCAATGTGGAGGCTATATACAGGGGTACCGTAACAGAGTCAATGTGGAGGCTATATACAGGGGGTACGTACAGGTCAATGTGGAGGCTATATACAGGTACTGAGTCAATGTGAGGCTATATACAGGGGTACCAGTACAGAGTCAATGTGGAGGCTATATACAGGGGGACCAGTGCACAGAGTCAATGTGGAGGCTATATACAGGGGGTACCGGTACAGAGTCAATGTGGAGGCTATATACAGGGGGTACCGGCACAGAGTCAATGTGGAGGCTATAACAGGGGGTACCGTACAGAGTCAATGTGGAGGCTATATACAGGGGGTACCGTCACCGAGTCAATGGGGAGGCTATATACAGGGGTACTGCACAGAGTCAATGGGGAGGCTATATACAGGGTACCGCTACAGAGTCAATGTGGAGGCTATATACAGGGGTTACTGACAGAGTCAATGTGGAGGCTATATACAGGGGTACCGGTACAGAGTCAATGTGGAGGCTATATACAGGGTACCGTACAGAGTCAATGTGGAGGCTATATACAGGGGGTACCGGTACCGAGTCAATGTGGAGGCTATATACAGGGGTACCGTACAGAGTCAATGTGGATGCTATATACAGGGGGTACCAGTACCGAGTCCAATGTGGAGGCTATATACAGGGGTACCGGTACAGAGTCAATGTGGAGGCTATACAGGGGTACCGGTACAGAGTCAATGTGGAGGCTATATACAGGGGGTACCAGTACAGAGTCAATGTGGAGGCTATATACAGGGGTACCGGTACAGAGTCAATGTGAGGCTATATACAGGGGTACAGTACAGAGTCAATGTGGAGGCTATATACAGGGGGTACCGCACAGAGTCAATGTGGAGGCTATATACAGGGGGTACCGGTACAGAGTCAATGTGGAGGCTATATACAGGGGGTACCGGTACAGAGTCAATGTGGAGGCTATATACAGGGTGTTACGGTACCGAGTCAATGTGGAGGCTATATAGGGGTACCGCACAGAGTCAATGTGGAGGCTATACAGGGGGTACCGGTACAGAGTCAATGTGGAGGCTATATTCGGTACCAGTACAGAGTCAATGTGGAGGCTATATACAGGTACCGTACAGAGTCAACGTGGAGGCTATATACAGGGGTACCGGTACAGAGTCAATGTGGAGGCTATATACAGGGGGTACCGGTACAGAGTCAATGTGGAGGCTATATACAGGGGTACCGTACAGAGTCAATGTGGAGGCTATACAGGGGGTACCGGTACAGAGTCAATGTGGAGATATATACAGGCGACAGAGTCAATGTGGAGGCTATATACAGGGGCACCGGTACAGAGTCAATGTGGAGGATATATACAGGGGTACCGGTACAGAGTCAATGTGGAGGCTATATACAGGGGGTACCGAGTCAATGTGGAGGCTATATACAGGGGTACTACCGAGTCAATGTGGAGGCTATATACAGGGGGTACCGGTACAGAGTCAATGTGGAGGCTATATACAGGGGTACCGGCACCGAGTCAATGTGGAGGCTAATACAGGGTACCGCTACAGAGTCAATGTGAGGCTATTCAGGGGGTACCGGTACAGAGTCAATGTGGAGGCTATATACAGGGGGTACCGGAAGTCAATGTGGAGGCTATAACAGAGGTACCGACAGAGTCAATGTGGAGGCTATATACAGGGTGTTACGGTACAGAGTCAATGTGGAGGCTAAATACAGGGGGTACCGGTACAGAGTCAATGTGGAGGCTATATACAGGGGTTACCGGTACAGAGTCAATGTGGAGGCTATACAGGGGGTACCGGTACAGAGTCAATGTGGAGGCTATATACAGGGGGTACCGGTACAGAGTCAATGTGGAGGCTATATACAGGGGGTACCGCACCGAGCAATGTGGAGGCTATATACAGGGGGTACCGGTACAGAGTCAATGTGAGGCTATATACAGGGGGTACCGGTACAGAGTCAATGTGGAGGCTATATACAGGGGGTACCGGTACAGAGTCAATGTGGAGGCTATATACAGGGGGTACCAGTACAGAGTCAATGTGGAGGCTATATACAGGGGGTACCGGTACAGAGTCAATGTGGAGGCTATATACAGGGGTACCGGTACAGAGTCGATGTGGAGGCTATATACAGGGGGTACCGGTACAGAGTCAATGTGGAGGCTATATACAGGGGGTACCGGTACAGAGTCAATGTGGAGGCTATATACAGGGGGTACCGGTAACAGAGTCAATGTGGAGGCTATATACAGGGGCACCTGCACAGAGTCAATGTGGAGCTATAACAGGGGTACCGGTACCGAGTCAATGTGGAGGCTATATACAGGGGTACCAGTACAGAGTCAATGTGGAGGCTATATACAGGGGTACCGGACCGAGTCAATGTGGAGGCTATATACAGGGGGTACCAGCACAATGAGTCAATGTGGAGGCTATATACAGGGGTACCGGTACCGAGTCAATGTGGAGGCTATATACAGGGTGTACCAGTACAGAGTCAATGTGGAGGCTATTAAGGGGGTACCAGTACAGAGTCAATGTGGAGGCTATATACAGGGGTACCTGTACAGAGTCAATGTGGAGGCTATATACAGGGGGTACCGGTACAGAGTCAATGTGGAGGCTATATACAGGGGGTACCAGTACACGGAGTCAATGTGGAGGCTATATACAGGGGGTACCGGTACAGAGTCAATGTGGAGGCTATATACAGGGGGTACCTACAGAGTCAATGTGGAGGCTATATACAGGGGGTACCGGTACCGAGTCAATGTGGAGGCTATATACAGGGGTACCGCACAGAGTCAATGTGGAGGCTATATACAGGGGTACTGCACAGAGTCAATGTGGAGGCTATATACAGGGGTACCGTACAGAGTCAATGTGGAGGCTATATACAGGGGGTACCGGTACAGAGTCAATGTGGAGGCTATATACAGGGGGTACCGTACAGAGTCAATGTGGAGGCTATATACAGGGGGTACCGGTACAGAGTCAATGTGGAGGCTATATACAGGGGGTACCAGTACAGAGTCAATGTGGAGGCTATATACAGGGGGTACCGGTACCGAGTCAATGTGGAGGCTATATACAGGGGTACCGGTACAGAGTCAATGTGGAGGCTATATACAGGGGGTACCGGTACAGAGTCAATGTGGAGGCTATATACAGGGGCTACCGCTACAGAGTCAATGTGGAGGCTATATACAGGGGGTACGGTACAGAGTCAATGTGGATGCTATATACAGGGGGTACCAGTACAGAGTCAATGTGGAGGCTATATACAGGGGGGTACCGTACAGAGTCAATGTGGAGGCTATATACAGGGGGTACCGGCACAGAGTCAATGTGGAGGCTATATACAGGGGGTACCGGTACAGAGTCAATGTGGAGGCTATATACAGGGGTACCGGCACAGAGTCAATGTGGAGGCTATATACAGGGGTACCGGCACAGAGTCAATGTGGAGGCTATATACAGGGGTACCGCACAGAGTCAATGTGGAGGCTATATACAGGGGTACCGCACAGAGTCAATGTGGAGGCTATATACAGGGGGTACCGCACAGAGTCAATGTGGAGGCTATATACAGGGGTACCGGTACAGAGTCAATGTGGAGGCTATATACAGGGTGTTACGGTACAGAGTCAATGTGGAGGCTATATACAGGGGTACCGGTACAGAGTCAATGTGGAGGCTATATACAGGGGGTACCGGTACAGAGTCAATGTGGAGGCTATATACAGGGTACCAGTACAGAGTCAATGTGGAGGCTATATACAGGGGGTACCGTACAGAGTCAATGTGGAGGCTATATACAGGGGGGTACCGGTACAGAGTCAATGTGGAGGCTATAACAGGGGGTACCGCTACAGAGTCAATGTGAGGCTATATACAGGGGGTACCGCACAGAGTCAATGTGGAGGCTATATACAGGGGGTACCGCCAGAGTCAATGTGGAGGCTATATACAGGGGTACCGAGAGTCAATGTGGAGGCTATATACAGGGGGCACCGGTACAGAGTCAATGTGGAGGCTATATACAGGGGGTACCGGTACAGAGTCAATGTGGAGGCTATATACAGGGGGTACCGCACAGAGTCAATGTGGAGGCTATACAGGGGGTACCGAGAGTCAATGTGGAGGCTATATACAGGGGTACCGGTACAGAGTCAATGTGGAGGCTATATACAGGGTGTAACGGCACCGAGTCAATGTGGAGGCTAAATACAGGGGGTACGGTACAGAGTCAATGTGGAGGCTATATACAGGGGTACCGGTACAGAGTCAATGTGGAGGCTATATACAGGGGGTACCGACAGAGTCAATGTGGAGGCTATATACAGGGGGTACCGGTACAGAGTCAATGTGGAGGCTATATACAGGGGTTACGGTACAGAGTCAATGTGGAGGCTAAATACAGGGGGTACCGCACAGAGTCAATGTGGAGGCTATATACAGGGGGTACCGGTACAGAGTCAATGTGGAGGCTATATACAGGGGGTACCGCACAGAGTCAATGTGGAGGCTATATACAGGGGGTACCGCACAGAGTCAATGTGGAGGCTATATACAGGGGGTACCGGTACAGAGTCAATGTGGAGGCTATATACAGGGGGTACCGCTACAGAGTCAATGTGGAGGCTATATACAGGGGGTACCGCACAGAGTCAATGTGGAGGCTATATACAGGGGGTACCGGTACAGAGTCAATGTGGAGGCTATATACAGGGGTACCAGTACAGAGTCAATGTGGAGGCTATATACAGGGGGTACGGCACAGAGTCAATGTGGAGGCTATATACAGGGGGTACCGTACAGAGTCGATGTGGAGGCTATATACAGGGGGTACCGCACAGAGTCAATGTGGAGGCTATATACAGGGGTACCGGCACAGAGTCAATGTGGAGGCTATAACAGGGGCTACCGGTACAGAGTCAATGTGGAGGCTATATACAGGGGGTACCGGTACAGAGTCAATGTGGAGGCTATATACAGGGGGTACCAGTACAGAGTCAATGTGGAGGCTATATACAGGGGTACCACGTACAGAGTCAATGTGGAGGCTATATACAGGGGGTACCGGTACAGAGTCAATGTGGAGGCTATATACAGGGGTACCAGTACCGAGTCAATGGGAGGCTATATACAGGGGGTACCGCACAGAGTCAATGTGGAGGCTATATACAGGGGGTACCAGTACAGAGTCAATGTGGAGGCTATATACAAGGGGTAGCAGTACAGAGTCAATGTGGAGGCTATATACAGGGGGTACCAGTACCGAGTCAATGTGGAGGCTATATACAGGGGGTACCGGTACAGAGTCAATGTGGAGGCTATATACAGGGGTACCAGCACAGAGTCAATGTGGAGGCTATATACAGGGGTAACCGTACAGAGTCAATGTGGAGGCTATATACAGGGGGTACCGCACAGAGTCAATGGGGAGGCTATATACAGGGGGTAACCCGGTACCGAGTCAATGTGGAGGCTATATACAGGGGGCACCGCACAGAGTCAATGTGGAGGCTATATACAGGGGTACCGGTACAGAGTCAATGTGGAGGCTATATACAGGGGTACCGGCACAGAGTCAATGTGGAGGCTATATACAGGGGGTACCGGTACAGAGTCAATGTGGAGGCTATATACAGGGGGTACCGGTACAGAGTCAATGTGGAGGCTATATACAGGGGTCCGCACAGAGTCAATGTGGATGCTATATACAGGGGTACCAGTACAGAGTCAATGTGGAGGCTATATACAGGGGTACCGGTACAGAGTCAATGTGGAGGCTATATACAGGGGGTACCGTACAGAGTCAATGTGGAGGCTATATACAGGGGTACCAGTACAGAGTCAATGTGGAGGCTATATACAGGGGTACCGCTACAGAGTCAATGTGGAGGCTATATACAGGGGTACTGTACAGAGTCAATGTGGAGGCTATATACAGGGAGTACCGAGTCAATGTGGAGGCTATATACAGGGGTACCGCCGAGTCAATGTGGAGGCTATATACAGGGGGTAACGGCACAGAGTCAATGTGGAGGCTATATACAGGGGGTACCGGTACAGAGTCAATGTGGAGGCTATATACAGGGTGTTACAGGTACCGAGTCAATGTGGAGGCTATATACAGGGGGTACCGTACAGAGTCAATGTGGAGGCTATATACAGGGGGTACCGTACAGAGTCAATGTGGAGGCTATAACAGGGGGTACCAGTACAGAGTCAATGTGGAGGCTATATACAGGGGGTACCGGTACAGAGTCAATGTGGAGGCTATATACAGGGGTACCGGCACAGAGTCAATGTGGAGGCTATATACAGGGGGCACCGTACAGAGTCAATGTGGAGGCTATATACAGGGGGTACCGTACAGAGTCAATGTGGAGGCTATATAGCCGGTACAGAGTCAATGTGGAGGCTATAACAGGGGTACCGCAAGAGTCAATGTGGAGGCTATATACAGGGGGCACCGTACAGAGTCAATGTGGAGGCTATATACAGGGGTACCGTACAGAGTCAATGTGGAGGCTATAACAGGGGTACCGACAGAGTCAATGTGGAGGCTATATACAGGGGGGACCCCGAGTCAATGTGGAGGCTATATACAGGGGTACCGCACAGAGTCAATGTGGAGGCTATATACAGGGTGTTACGGCACAGAGTCAATGTGGAGGCTATATACAGGGGGTACCGGTACAGAGTCAATGTGGAGGCTATATACAGGGGGTACCGGTACAGAGTCAATGTGGAGGCTACATACAGGGGGTACCCAGAGTCAATGTGGAGGCTATATACAGGGGTACCGGCACAGAGTCAATGTGGAGGCTATATACAGGGGGCACCGTACAGAGTCGATGTGGAGGCTATATACAGGGGTACCGGCACAGAGTCAATGTGGAGGCTATAACAGGGGGTACCCGGTACAGAGTCAATGGGGAGGCTATATACAGGGACACGCTACAGAGTCAATGTGGAGGCTATATACAGGGGTACCGTACAGAGTCAATGTGGAGGCTATATACAGGGGTACCAGTACCGAGTCAATGTGGAGGCTATATACAGGGGTACCAGTACAGAGTCAATGTGAGGATATATACAGGGGGCACCGGTACCGAGTCAATGTGGAGGCTATATACAGGGGTACCAGTGCCGAGTCAATGGGGTGGCTATATACAGGGGTACCGGTACCGAGTCAATGTGGAGGCTATATACAGGGGTGTACCAGTACAGAGTCAATGGGGAGGCTATATACAAGGGGTACCAGTACAGAGTCAATGTGGAGGCTATATACAGGGGTACCAGTACCGAGTCAATGTGGAGGCTATATACAGGGGGTACCGGACAGAGTCAATGTGGAGGCTATATACAGGGGGTACCAGTACCGAGTCAATGTGGAGGCTATATACAGGGGGTACCGGTACCGAGTCAATGTGGAGGCTATATACAGGGGGTACCGGTACCGAGTCAATGGGAGGCTATATACAGGGGGTACCGGTACCGAGTCAATGTGGAGGCTATATACAGGGGGCACCGCTACAGAGTCAATGTGGAGGCTATATACAGGGGGTACCGGTACCGAGTCAATGTGGAGGCTATATACAGGGGGTACCGGTACAGAGTCAATGTGGAGGCTATATACAGGGGGTACCGGTACAGAGTCAATGTGGAGGCTATATACAGGCGTACCGGTACCGAGTCAATGTGGAGGCTATATACAGGGGTACCGGTACAGAGTCAATGTGGATGCTATATACAGGGGTACCAGTACCGAGTCAATGTGGAGGCTATATACAGGGGGTACCGCACCGAGTCAATGTGGAGGCTATATACAGGGGGTACCGGTACAGAGTCAATGTGGAGGCTATATACAGGGGTACCAGTACAGAGTCAATGTGGAGGCTATATACAGGGGGTACCGGTACAGAGTCAATGTGGAGGCTATATACAGGGGTACCGGTACAGAGTCAATGTGGAGGCTATATACAGGGGGTACCGATCAATGTGGAGGCTATATACAGGGGGTACCGAAGTCAATGTGGAGGCTATATACAGGGGGGGTACCGGTACAGAGTCAATGTGGAGGCAATATACAGGGGGTACCGGTACAGAGTCAATGTGGAGGCTATATACAGGGTGTTAAGGTACCGAGTCAATGTGGAGGCTATATACAGGGGTACCGGTACAGAGTCAATGTGGAGGCTATATACAGGGGGTACCGGTACAGAGTCAATGTGGGGGCTATATACAGGGGGTACCAGTACAGAGTCAATGTGGAGGCTATATACAGGGGTACGGTACAGAGTCAATGTGGAGGCTATATACAGGGGGTACGCACAGAGTCAATGTGGAGGCTATATACAGGGGGAACGGACAGAGTCAATGTGGAGGCTATATACAGGGGGTACCGGTACAGAGTCAATGTGGAGGCTATATACAGGGGGTACCGGTACAGAGTCAATGTGGAGGCTATATACAGGGGGTACCGAGTCAATGTGGAGGCTATATACAGGGGGCACTGCACAGAGTCAATGTGGAGGATATATACAGGGGTACCGTACAGAGTCAATGTGGAGGCTATATACAGGGGGTACCGAGTCAATGTGGAGGCTATATACAGGGGTACCGAGTCAATGTGGAGGCTATATACAGGGGGTACCGGTACAGAGTCAATGTGGAGGCTATATACAGGGTGTTACGGTACCGAGTCAATGTGGAGGCTAAATACAGGGGGTACCGGTACAGAGTCAATGTGGAGGCTATATACAGGGGGTACCGGTACTGAGTCAATGTGGAGGCTATATACAGGGGGCACGAGTCAATGTGGAGGCTATATACAGGGGGTACCGGTACAGAGTCAATGTGGAGGCTATATACAGGGTGTTACGGTACCGAGTCAATGTGGAGGCTAAATACAGGGGTACCGGTACAGAGTCAATGTGGAGGCTATATACAGGGGGTACCGGTACAGAGTCAATGTGGAGGCTATATACAGGGGGTACCGTACAGAGTCAATGTGGAGGCTATATACAGGGGGTACCGGTACAGAGTCAATGTGGAGGCTATATACAGGGGGTACCGGTACAGAGTCAATGTGGAGGCTATATACAGGGGGTACGGTACAGAGTCAATGTGGAGGCTATATACAGGGGGTACCGTACAGAGTCAATGTGGAGGCTATATACAGGGGGTACCGGTACAGAGTCAATGTGGAGGCTATATACAGGGGGTACCGGTACAGAGTCAATGTGGAGGCTATATACAGGGGGTACCGGTACAGAGTCAATGTGGAGGCTATATACAGGGGATATCAGTACAGAGTCAATGTGGAGGCTATATACAGGGGATACCGGTACAGAGTCAATGTGGAGGCTATATACAGGGGTACCGGTACAGAGTCAATGTGGAGGCTATATACAGGGGGTACCGTACAGAGTCAATGTGGAGGCTATATACAGGGGGGACTAGTACTGAGTCAATGTGGAGGCTATATACAGGGTATTACGGTACAGAGTCAATGTGGAGGCTATATACAGGGGGTACCGGTACTGAGTCAATGTGCAGGGTACGGGTAGTCGAGGTCATTGAGGTAATATGTACATGTAGGTAGGGCTAAAGCTGACTGCATAGATAATAAACAGAATATCAGCGGCGTAAAAAAGTAATGCAAATACTCTGGGTAGCAATTTGATTAACTGTGTAGCAGTCTTATGGTTTAGGGGTAAAGCTGTTATGGAGCCTTTTGGACCTAGACTTGGCACAGCATCACATTCCACCGGCTCTTAAAGGGGCAGCAGCATCATATGCTCTGGCTGGCATTCGTATCCTTCTCACCAAAAAACGTCCTGCAGAATCAGCAAGCTCCTCTCCACAGAGGAGAGAGGAGAGGAGAGGAATGAAATGGAGAGGAGAGGAGAGAAATGGAGAGGAGAGGAGAGAAATGGAGAGGAGAGAAATGGAGAGGAGAGAACTGGAGAGGAGAGAACATTAGAGAAATGGAGAGAGAGAAATGGAGAGGAGAGAACATTAGAGAAATGGAGAGGAGAGAAATGGAGAGGAGAGAAATGGAGAGGAGAGAACATTAGAGAAATGGAGAGGAGAGAAATGGAGAGAGAGAGAAATGGAGAGGAGAGAACATTAGAGAAATGGAGAGGAGAGAAATGGAGAGGAGAGAAATGGAGAGGAGAGAACATTATGGAGAGGAGAGAAATTAAGAAATGGAGAGGAGAGAAATGGAGAGGAGAGAACTGGAGAGGAGAGAACATTAGAGAAATGGAGAGGAGAGAAATGGAGAGGAGAGAACTGGAGAGGAGAGAACATTAGAGAAATGGAGAGGAGAGAAATGGAGAGGAGAGAACTGGAGAGGAGAGAATTAGAGAAATGGAGAGGAGAGAAATGGAGAGGAGAGAACATTAGAGAAATGGAGAGGAGAGAACTGGAGAGGAGAGAACTGGAGAGGAGAGAACATTAGAGAAATGGAGAGGAGAGAAATGGAGAGGAGAGAACATTAGAGAAATGGAGAGGAGAGAAATGGAGAGGAGAGAACATTAGAGAAATGGAGAGGAGAGAAATGGAGAGGAGTGAAATGGAGAGGAGAGAAATGGAGAGGAGAGAAATGGAGAGGAGAGAAATGGAGATGAGAGAACATTAGAGAAATGGAGAGGAGAGAAATGGAGAGGAGATGAGAGGAGAGGAAATGAGGGGACAACAGGAGCTTGCCACCTGTATGTCAACGCCTGCTTGCACAATCCTTTCCTGTGTTTCTCCAGTGGAGGGTGAGTTCAGCTCTGATGTCACCTTCTGATAACTGGCTGCATCACTGAGAGGAGGCCTGCGCCCCAAACGGCACACTATTCCCTACATAGGGCACTACTTTTGACCAGGGCCCATCTGCACTACTTTTGACCAGAGCCCTATTTTATTTATTTGATTTCACCTTTATTTAACCCGGCAGGCAAGTTGAGAACAAGTTCTCATTTACAATGCGACCTGGCCAAGATAAAGCAAAGCTGTGAGATGCAGTCGAGGAGTACCACGTGAGGTATATGATGGTAGTGTTGTGCCTTGTCTGACAACACCGGGACAATGTTGGTGGAGGGAGAGAGGAGGGGAGGGGCAGGGAGAGAGGAGGGGAGGGGCAGGAAGAGAGGTAGGGGAGGGGCAGGGAGAGAGGTAGGGGGAGGGGCAGGGGCAGGGAGAGAGGTAGGGGAGGGGCAGGGAGAGAGGCGGGGGCAGGAGAGGCAGGGGAGTGCAGGGAGAGAGGCAGGGGAGGTGCAGGGAGAGAGGAGAGATGGGGGAGGGGCAGGGGAGAGGGGAGGGGCAGGGAGATGGGCAGGGGAGGGGCAGGGAGAGAGGCAGGGGAGAGAGGCAGCGAGAGAGGCAGGGGGAGGTGCAGGGAGAGGTGCAGGGAGAGAGGCAGGGAGAGGTGCAGGGAGAGAGCAGGGGAGGTGCAGGGAGAGAGGCAGGGAGAGAGGCAGGAGAGAGGCAGGGGAGGTGCAGGGGGAGGTGCAGGGAGAGAGGCAGGGGAGGCAGGGAGAGAGGCAGGGGAGGTGCAGGGGAGAGAGGCAGGGGGAGGTGCAGGGAGAGAGGCAGGGAGAGGTGCAGGGAGAGAGGCAGGGGAGGTGCAGGGAGAGAGGCAGGGAGAGGTGCAGGGAGAGAGGCAGGGGAGGTGCAGGGAGAGAGGCAGGGAGAGAGGCAGGGAGAGAGGCAGGGGGAGGTGCAGGAGAGAGGCAGGGAGAGAGGCAGGGGAGGGGCAGGGAGAGTGGCTCGGGAGGTGCAGGGAGAGAGGCAGGGGAGGTGCAGGGAGAGATGCAGGGGAGGGGCAGGGAGAGAGGCAGGGAGAGGGGCAGGGAGAGGGGCAGGGGAGGTGCAGGGGAGAGAGGCAGGGAGAGGTGCAGGAGAGAGGCAGGGGAGGTGCAGGGAGAGAGGCAGGGGAGGCAGGGAGAGAGGCAGGGGAGAGGCAGGAGAGAGGCAGGGGAGGGCAGGGAGAGAGGCAGGGGGAGGTGCAGGGAAGAGGCAGGGGAGAGGCAGGGAGAGATGCAGGGGAGGGGCAGGGAGAGATGCAGGGAGAGGGAGGGGCAGGGAGAGAGGCAGGAGAGGGGCAGGGAGAGAGGCAGGGGGAGAGGAGAGATGGGGGAGGGGCAAGGAGAGAGGAGGGGAGGGGCAGGGAGAGAGGAGGGGCAGGGAGAGCAGAAAGGAGGGGGAAGTGCAGGGAGAGAGGCAGGGGAGGGGGCAGGGAGAGAGGAGAGATGGGGGGAGGGGCAGGGAGAGAGGAGGGGGAGAGGCAGGGAGAGTAGTAGAGGAAGTGACTGAATGAAAGGGAAGAACAGAGTTACTTCCTGTTCCTTCAACATCCTTCACCCGGGAAGGGAGAAAAAGGACATGTGAAATTTACATGTAAACATGTACGACACCAATAAAACTGGGTCTAAATAAAAACAGTAATCATCTGGATACTGCAACAACTCTTCTCAGCGTTCACTAGTCTCTTAGCCCTGTGGGTTGAAAGTATTGTTGTGGGACATATTCTGACAATAGTCTGCAGACACAGATAATTGTCCTGTCTTATTAATGAATAGAAGGACTTGAAAACACATTCAAAGCTCAGTGATTCTCTTGGCACTTCATCTGACCTTACGCTCCCCAATTTAAAACATGTTTTAAAACAAATTGATTGTCAAAAAGAAAAGTTGTGAATAATCGTATTTCCTAAACTATATTGTATGCGATGGCCAACAGAAAAACAGTCGGTGGGTTAGCTAACCCAAAGTTGCTCTGCTACGTTACAGCTCTACCTCTGGAAGACAAAGTAGAACAGAAGCCAGAATGGGAACTAACTCAGGCTGTCTGAAGCAAATCCTCCTTTTCACAGGGACAATGAACAGCCTGATCAAATTCTCCTGTGCCACTATTGAATGACTGACACCTGGGAGATTTCCTTTTACACAGCCTGGGGCTGGACAGCTCCACCCAGCCAGGTAGATGGTGGTGTGTGTGTGTGTGTGTGTGTGTGTGTGGGAAGGAGTAGGATCTAGGCTGCGATGTGTGTCCTTTGTCATAAGAGGACATTCTCACTGAAAGCAGGGAGGTTTTGTCCTTCGAAGCATAGTCATGTCCTTCACTCTCGAGAGAAATTTCCCTTTCACAAAAGGACTGTAAGGATTCTCTTTCTTATGATGTGAAAGGAGGCGTAATATTATACAAGCCCCTAAATGGAAACAAGCCCCTAAATGGAAACAAGCCCCTAGCTGGAAACAAGCCCCTAGCTGGAAACAAGCCCCTAGCTGGAAACAAGCCCCTAAATGGAAACAAGCCCCTAAATGGAAACAAGCCCCTAAATGGAAACTTTTCTCACAGTAACCACGTTTCCATACACAGTATTATGTGAGTATTAAAAAAAAAATCAAGACAGCTGTCATGGAAACAGGAAGTTGATACAATATTATAAATGTCAACAGATAATTTGTTAGTTTGGCATAGTGGAATCTACCCCCAAGCCATCAGACTGCTGAACAGCTTCTACCCCCAAGCCATCAGACTGCTGAACAGCTTCTACCCCCAAGCCATCAGACTGCTGAACAGCTTCTACCCCCAAGCCATCAGACTGCTGAACAGCTTCTACCCCAAGCCATCAGACTGCTGAACAGCTTCTACCCCGAAGCCATCAGACTGCTGAACAGCTTCTACCCCCAAGCCATCAGACTGCTGAACAGCTTCTACCCCCAAGCCATCAGACTGCTGAACAGCTTCTACCCCAAGCCACCAGACTGCTGAACAGCTTCTACCCCCAAGCCACCAGACTGCTGAACAGCTTCTACCCCCGAAGCCATCAGACTGCTGAACAGCTTCTACCCCCAAGCCATCAGACTGCTGAACAGCTTCTACCCCGAAGCCATCAGACTGCTGAACAGCTTCTACCCCAAGCCATCAGACTGCTGAACAGCTTCTACCCCCAAGCCATCAGACTGCTGAACAGCTTCTACCCCCAAGCCATCAGACTCCTGAACAGCTAATCACAGGGCTACCCAGACCCCTCATTTACGCTGCTGCTACTCTCTGTTTATAATATTCACTTTAACTCCACATACATGTACATTATTACCTCGACTAACCGGTGCCCCGCACATTGACTCTGTACCGGTACCCCCTGTATATAGCCTCCACATTGACTCTGTACCGGTACCCCTGTATATAGCCTCCACATTGACTCTGTACCGTAATACCCCTGTATATAGCCTCCATATTGACTCTGTACCGGTACCCCCTGTATATAGCCTCCACATTGACTCTGTACCGTATTACCCTGTATATAGCCTCCACATTGACTCTGTACCGGTACCCCCTGTATATAGTCTCCACATTGACTCTGTACCGGTACCCCCTGTATATAGCCTCCACATTGACTCTGTACCGGTACCCCCTGTATATAGCCTCCACATTGACTCTGTACCGGTACCCCTGCATATAGCCTCCACATTGACTCTGTACCGGTACCCCTGTATATAGCCTCCACATTGACTCTGTACCGGTACCCCTGTATATAGCCTCCATATTGACTCTGTACCGGTACCCCTGTATATAGCCTCCACATTGACTCTGTCCCGGTACCCCCTGTATATAGCCTCCACATTGACTCTGTACCGTAATACCCTGTATATAAGCCTCCACATTGACTCTGTACCGGTACCCCTGTATATAGCCTCCACATTGACTCTGTACCGGTACCCCTGTATATAGCCTCCACATTGACTCTGTACCGTTACCCCCTGTATATAGCCTCCACATTGACTCTGTACCGGAATACCCCTGTATATAGCCTCCACATTGACTCTGTACCGTAATACCCCTGTATATAGCCTCCACATTGACTCTGTACCGTAATACCCTGTATATAGCCTCCACATTGACTCTGTACCGGTACCCCCTGTATATAGCCTCAACCAACATTGACTCGGTACTGGTAGCCCCTGTATATAGCCTCCACATTGACTCTGTACCAGTACCCGCTCTATATAGCCTCCACATTGACTCTGTACCGGTACCCCTGTATATAGCCTCCACATTGACTCTGTACCGTAGTACCCCCTGTATATAGCCTCCACATTGACTCTGTACCGGTACCCCCTGTATAAGCCTCCACATTGACTCTGTACCGGTACCCTGTATATAGCCTCCACATTGACTCTGTACCGGTACCCCTGTATATAGCCTCCATATTGACTCTGTACCGGTACCCCCTGTATATAGCCTCCACATTGACTCTGTCCCGGTACCCCCTGTATATAGCCTCCACATTGACTCTGTACCGTATACCCCGTGTATATAGCCTCCACATTGACTCTGTACCGGTACCCCCTGTATATAGCCTCCACATTGACTCTGTACCGGTACCCCTGTATATAGCCTCCACATTGACTCTGTACCGGTACCCCTGTATATAGCCTCCACATTGACTCTGTACCGGTACCCCCTGTATATAGCCTCCACATTGACTCTGTACCGTAATACCCTGTATATAGCCTCCACATTGACTCTGTACCGTAATACCCCTGTATATAGCCTCCACATTGACTCTGTACCGTAATACCCTGTATATAGCCTCCACATTGACTCTGTACCGGTACCCCCTGTATATAGCCTCAAATCAAATCAAATTTCAAATTTACATTGACTCCGGTACTGGTAGCCCCTGTATATAGCCTCCACATTGACTCTGTACCAGTACCCGCTCTATATAGCCTCCACATTGACTCTGTACCGGTACCCCCTGTATATAGCCTCCACATTGACTCTGTACCGTAATACCCTGTATATAGCCTCCACATTGACTCTGTACCGGTACCCCCCTGTATATAGCCTCCACATTGACTCTGACCGTTACCCCTGTATATAGCCTCCACATTGACTCTGTACCGTAATACCCTGTATATAGCCTCCACATTGACTCTGCACCCTGTATATAGCCTCCACATTGACCTACCGGACCCCTGTATATAGCCTCCACATTGACTCTGTACCGGTACCCCCTGTATATAGCCTCGCTTGTTATTTTACATCTGCTGTTTAATTATTTGTAACTTTTTTTTGTTATTCTTAACTTCTTAAAGCATTGTTGGTTAAGGGCTTGTCAGTAAGCATTTCACTGTGAGGTCTACACCTGTTGTATTCAGCATTTCACTGTGAGGTCTACTACACCTGTTGTATTCAGCATTTCACTGTAAGGTCTACTACACCTGTTGTATTCAGCATTTCACTGTGAGGTCTACTACACCTGTTGTATTCAGCATTTCACTGTAAGGTCTACTACACCTGTTGTATTCAGCATTTCACTGTGAGGTCTACTACACCTGTTGTATTCAGCATTTCACTGTGAGGTCTACTACACCTGTTGTATTCAGCATTTCACTGTGAGGTCTACTACACCTGTTGTATTCAGCATTTCACTGTAAGGTCTACTACACCTGTTGTATTCAGCATTTCACTGTGAGGTCTACTACACCTGTTGTATTCAGCATTTCACTGTAAGGTCTACTACACCTGTTGTATTCAGCATTTCACTGTGAGGTCTACTACACCTGTTGTATTCAGCATTTCACTGTGAGGTCTACTACACCTGTTGTATTCAGCATTTCACTGTAAGGTCTACTACACCTGTTGTATTCAGCATTTCACTGTGAGGTCTACCTACACCTGTTGTATTCGGTGCGTGTGACAAAAATACATTTATTTGATATGTCGTGTGATCGTCCCACTATGACTCGTCAGGAAAGCATGTCGTGTATTAGGCTACAGATGAAATAACTTGTGATGAACTTAACAGGGTGCTGAACGCGCCCGGTGATCTTAATCGTTCAATTAATATCGAGGGTCTTATTCTGATGACAGGATGATCAATGATTGGCTGCCGTTTGAGAAATAAAAATATTCTGTCTCTTATCCATAATAATGTCATCATGTAGACTAGCCTTCACACACACTATCTGAGAGCTGCTGGCTAGAGCACACGTGCCAAGACCAGAGTAGTGCTATTTAACGCAGACAGTTTCAGTACATGAAAACTTCATCGAAAAAGTATATTTCGTGTGCGCTATGCTCATCACGCTCAGATTTGTATCCGAAAAAACTAAATTTGGTGGGAAGATTTGCATACCTTCTTCATGCAGATTCTAGAGTATTCGCATAAAAATCAAATTGGATTGAAAACCAAAATCAATTGGATTGAAAACCTAGCTAGCGATAACATTTATCTCATGAAAGGGCACAACACTTCAATGACCACTAAATACGCTTTTTAAAAATAGTTATGGGAGTAAAAGTGGAAAAAGAATCATGTACCTTTGTACCTATGATTCTGACTATAGAGGTTTACTGTCACGCCCTGGCCTTAGAGAGCCTTTTAATTCTCTATTTGGTTAGGTCAGGGTGTGATTTGGGTGGGCATTCTAGTTTTTCTATTTCTTTGTTTGCCAGCTATGGTTCCCAATCAGAGGCAGCTGTCTATCGTTGTCTCTGATTGGGGATCATACTTAGGCAGCCTTTTTCCCACCTTTAGTTTGTGGGATCTTGATTTTGTTGCTGTGTAGCCCTGCAGAACTTTACGTCCGTTTTTTTTGTGTATTTTGTTGTTTTGTCAGGTGTTCATTTTAATAAAAGTAAAATGTTTGCCTACCACGTTGCACCTTGGTCCGATCTTTACGACGAGCGTAACATTCACATCATTCACCAGTTATTCCAGAGAAACTAGAACTCAGAGAACTGGTTGAATGAGCTGTTTGTTTGAACCTTATACCACATCATACACAACTAATAACAACTACTAAACAAGTCACAACCAGACTGCTATTCTGGTGTGTCAGAGAGGGTGTGTGTTGAGAGTGAGGATCAGGTCCTTGGGCTGTAGATATATTAGCTCAGAAGAGGTGTGGCCCTGTGGAGAAAGAGGGCAAAGTCTTTTTGAAATATTATATTGTGTTATCAACTACTTTGAAATGGGATGTAAATCTGTTATTTACTTTGTAACATGAAATGCTGATAAAGAAGAGATACATGTGCTCTGCTGTGATTGTTATACAACCTCGTTCTTTAGAAACACATCTAGATATGCTACATCTAGATATGCTACATCTAGATATGCTACATCTAGATATGCTACATCTAGATATGCTACATCTAGATATGCTACATCTTCTGAACAAATACAGCTATGTATTTGGTATTTTATTACAATCCCCATAAACTGTTGCAAAAGCAGCAGCTACTCTTCCTGCGGTCCACACGAAACATGACATAATACAGAACATTAACAGACAAGACAAGCTCAAGGACAGAACTACAACCATAAGCATACACAGCCTACACAGCGATACACAGCCTACACAGCGATACATGCACACACAGCGATACATGCACACACAGCGATACATGCACACACACAAACTACATATCAATACATGCACACACACAAACTACATATCAATACACACACAGCCTACATATCAACACACACCCAGCCTACATATCAATACACACCCAGCCTACATATCAACATACACCCAGCCTACATATCAATACACACCCAGCCTACATATCAACACACACCCAGCCTACATATCAACACACACCCAGCCTACATATCAACACACACCCAGCCTACATATCAACACACACCCAGCCTACATATCAATACACACCCAGCCTACATATCAACACACACCCAGCCTACATATCAACACACACCCAGCCTACATATCAATACACACCCAGCCTACATATCAATACACACCCAGCCTACATATCAACACACACCCAGCCTACATATCAACACACACCCAGCCTACATATCAACACACACCCAGCCTACATATCAACACACACCCAGCCTACATATCAACACACACCCAGCCTACATATCAACACACACCCAGCCTACATATCAACACACACCCAGCCTACATATCAACACACACCCAGCCTACATATCAACACACACCCAGCCTACATATCAGCACACACCCAGCCTACATATCAACACACACCCAGCCTACATATCAACACACACCCAGCCTACATATCAACACACACCCAGCCTACATATCAACACACACCCAGCCTACATATCAATACACACCCAGCCTACATATCAACACACACCCAGCCTACATATCAACACACACCCAGCCTACATATCAATACACACCCAGCCTACATATCAACACACACCCAGCCTACATATCAACACACACCCAGCCTACATATCAACACACACCCAGCCTACATATCAACACACACCCAGCCTACATATCAACACACACCCAACCTACATATCAACACACACACCCAACCTACATATCAACACACACCCAGCCTACATATCAATACACACCCAGCCTACATATCAACACACACCCAGCCTACATATCAACACACACCCAGCCTACATATCAACACACACCCAGCCTACATATCAACAGACACCCAGCCTACATATCAATACACACCCAGCCTACATATCAACACACACACAGCCTACATATCAACACACACCCAGCCTACATATCAACACACACCCAGCCTACATATCAATACACACCCAACCTACAGTATCAATACACACCCAGCCTACATATCAACACACACCCAGCCTACATATCAACACACACCCAACCTACATATCAACACACACCCAGCCTACATATCAACACACACCCAGCCTACATATCAACACACACCCAGCCTACATATCAATACACACCCAGCCTACATATCAATACACACCCAGCCTACATATCAACACACACCCAGCCTACATATCAACACACACCCAGCCTACATATCAACACACACCCAGCCTACATATCAACACACACCCAGCCTACATATCAACACACACCCAGCCTACATATCAACACACACCCAGCCTACATATCAACACACACCCAGCCTACATATCAACACACACCCAGCCTACATATCAATACACACCCAGCCTACATATCAACACACACCCAGCCTACATATCAACACACACCCAACCTACATATCAACACACACCCAGCCTACATATCAACACACACCCAACCTACATATCAATACACACCCAGCCTACATATCAATACACACCCAACCTACATATCAACACACACCCAACCTACATATCAACACACACCCAACCTACATATCAATACACACCCAGCCTACATATCAACACACACCCAGCCTACATATCAACACACACCCAGCCTACATATCAACACACACCCAACCTACATATCAATACACACCCAGCCTACATATCAATACACACCCAGCCTACATATCAACACACACCCAGCCTACATATCAACACACACCCAGCCTACATATCAACACACACCCAGCCTACATATCAATACACACCCAGCCTACATATCAACACACACCCAACCTACATATCAATACACACCCAGCCTACATATCAACACACACCCAGCCTACATATCAACACACACACCAACCTACATATCAATACACACCCAGCCTACATATCAACACACACCCAGCCTACATATCAATACACACCCAGCCTACATATCAACACACACCCAGCCTACATATCAATACACACCCAGCCTACATATCAACACACACCCAGCCTACATATCAATACACACCCAGCCTACATATCAACACACACCCAGCCTACATATCAACACACACACCAGCCTACATATCAATACACACCCAGCCTACATATCAACACACACCCAGCCTACATATCAACACACACCCAGCCTACATATCAATACACACCCAGCCTACATATCAACACACACACAGCCTACATATCAACACACACCCAGCCTACATATCAATACACACCCAGCCTACATATCAACACACACCCAGCCTACATATCAACACACACCCAGCCTACATATCAACACACACCCAGCCTACATATCAATACACACCCAACCTACATATCAATACACACCCAGCCTACATATCAACACACACCCAACCTACATATCAACACACACCCAGCCTACATATCAATACACACCCAGCCTACATATCAATACACACCCAGCCTACATATCAATACACACCCAGCCTACATATCAATACACACCCAGCCTACATATCAATACACACCCAGCCTACATATCAACACACACCCAGCCTACATATCAACACACACCCAGCCTACATATCAATACACACCCAGCCTACATATCAATACACACCCAGCCTACATATCAACACACACCCAGCCTACATATCAACACACACCCAGCCTACATATCAACACACACACGCAGCCTACATATCAACACACACCCAGCCTACATATCAACACACACCCAGCCTACATATGAACACACACCCAGCCTACATATCAACACACACCCAGCCTACATATCAATACACACCCAGCCTACATATCAACACACACCCAGTCTACATATCAACACACACCCAACCTACATATCAACACACACCCAGCCTACATATCAACACACACCCAACCTACATATCAATACACACCCAGCCTACATATCAACACACACCCAACCTACATATCAACACACACCCAACCTACATATCAATACACACCCAGCCTACATATCAACACACACCCAGCCTACATATCAACACACACCCAGCCTACATATCAACACACACCCAGCCTACATATCAATACACACCCAGCCTACATATCAATACACACCCAGCCTACATATCAACACACACCCAGCCTACATATCAATACACACCCAACCTACATATCAATACACACCCAGCCTACATATCAACACACACCCAACCTACATATCAACACACACCCAGCCTACATATCAATACACACCCAGCCTACATATCAATACACACCCAGCCTACATATCAATACACACACCAGCCTACATATCAATACACACCCAGCCTACATATCAATACACACACCCAACCTACATATCAACACACACCCAGCCTACATATCAACACACACCCAGCCTACATATCAACACACACCCAGCCTACATATCAATACACACCCAGCCTACATATCAATACACACCCAGCCTACATATCAACACACACCCAGCCTACATATCAACACACACCCAGCCTACGTATCAACACACACCCAGCCTACGTATCAACACACACCCAGCCTACGTATCAACACACACCCAGCCTACATATCAACACACACCCAGCCTACATATCAATACACACCCAGCCTACATATCAACACACACCCAGCCTACATATCAACACACACCCAGCCTACATATCAATACACACCCAGCCTACATATCAACACACACCCAGCCTACATATCAACACACACCCAACCTACATATCAACACACACCCAGCCTACATATCAACACACACCCAGCCTACATATCAATACACACCCAGCCTACATATCAATACACACCCAACCTACATATCAACACACACCCAACCTACATATCAACACACACCCAACCTACATATCAATACACACCCAGCCTACATATCAACACACACCCAGCCTACATATCAACACACACCCAGCCTACATATCAACACACACCCCAACCTACATATCAATACACACCCAGCCTACATATCAATACACACCCAGCCTACATATCAACACACACCCAGCCTACATATCAACACACACCCAGCCTACATATCAACACACACCCAGCCTACATATCAATACACACCCAGCCTACATATCAACACACACCCAGCCTACATATCAATACACACCCAGCCTACATATCAATACACACCCAGCCTACATATCAACACACACCCAGCCTACATATCAATACACACCCAGCCTACATATCAACACACACCCAGCCTACATATCAACACACACCCAGCCTACATATCAATACACACCCAGCCTACATATCAATACACACCCAGCCTACATATCAACACACACCCAGCCTACATATCAACACACACCCAGCCTACATATCAATACACACCCAGCCTACATATCAACACACACACAGCCTACATATCAACACACACCCAGCCTACATATCAATACACACCCAGCCTACATATCAACACACACCCAGCCTACATATCAACACACACCCAGCCTACATATCAACACACACCCAGCCTACATATCAATACACACCCAACCTACATATCAATACACACCCAGCCTACATATCAACACACACCCAACCTACATATCAACACACACCCAGCCTACATATCAATACACACCCAGCCTACATATCAATACACACCCAGCCTACATATCAATACACACCCAGCCTACATATCAATACACACCCAGCCTACATATCAACACACACCCAACCTACATATCAATACACACCCAGCCTACATATCAATACACACCCAGCCTACATATCAACACACACCCAGCCTACATATCAACACACACCCAGCCTACATATCAACACACACCCAGCCTACATATCAACACACACCCAGCCTACATATCAACACACACCCAGCCTACATATCAACACACACCCAGCCTACATATCAACACACACCAAACCTACATATCAATACACACCCAGCCTACATATCAACACACACCCAGCCTACATATCAACACACACCCAGCCTACATATCAACACACACCCAGCCTACATATCAACACACACCCAGCCTACATATCAACACACACCCAACCTACATATCAACACACACCCAGCCTACATATCAACACACACCCAGCCTACATATCAACACACACCCAGCCTACATATCAACACACACCAAACCTACATATCAATACACACCCAGCCTACATATCAACACACACCCAGCCTACATATCAACACACACCCAGCCTACATATCAACACACACCCAGCCTACATATCAACACACACCCAGCCTACATATCAACACACACCCAACCTACATATCAACACACACCCAGCCTACATATCAACACACACCCAGCCTACATATCAACACACACCCAGCCTACATATCAACACACACCCAACCTACATATCAATACACACCCAGCCTACATATCAATACACACCCAGCCTACATATCAACACACACCCAGCCTACATATCAACACACACCCAACCTACATATCAACACACACCCAACCTACATATCAATACACACCCAGCCTACATATCAACACACACCCAGCCTACATATCAACACACACCCAGCCTACATATCAATACACACCCAGCCTACATATCAACACACACCCAGCCTACATATCAATACACACCCAGCCTACATATCAACACACACCCAGCCTACATATCAATACACACCCAGCCTACATATCAATACACACCCAGCCTACATATCAATACACACCCAGCCTACATATCAACACACACCCAGCCTACATATCAACACACACCCAGCCTACATATCAACACACACCCAGCCTACATATCAATACACACCCAGCCTACATATCAACACACACCCAGCCTACATATCAATACACACCCAGCCTACATATCAATACACACCCAGCCTACATATCAACACACACCCAGCCTACATATCAACACACACCCAGCCTACATATCAATACACACCCAGCCTACATATCAATACACACCCAGCCTACATATCAATACACACCCAGCCTACATATCAACACACACCCAGCCTACATATCAACACACACCCAGCCTACATATCAACACACACCCAGCCTACATATCAACACACACCCAGCCTACATATCAATACACACCCAACCTACATATCAACACACACCCAGCCTACATATCAACACACACCCAGCCTACATATCAACACACACCCAGCCTACATATCAATACACACCCAGCCTACATATCAATACACACCCAGCCTACATATCAACACACACCCAGCCTACATATCAATACACACCCAGCCTACATATCAATACACACCCAACCTACATATCAATACACACCCCAGCCTACATATCAACACACACCCAGCCTACATATCAACACACACCCAGCCTACATATCAACACACACCCAGCCTACATATCAATACACACCCAACCTACATATCAACACACACCCAGCCTACATATCAACACACACCCAGCCTAAATATCAACACACACCCAGCCTACATATCAATACACACCCAGCCTACATATCAATACACACCCAGCCTACATATCAACACACACCCAGCCTACATATCAATACACACCCAGCCTACATATCAATACACACCCAACCTACATATCAATACACACCCAGCCTACATATCAACACACACCCAGCCTACATATCAACACACACCCAGCCTACATATCAACACACACCCAGCCTACATATCAACACACACCCAACCTACATATCAATACACACCCAGCCTACATATCAACACACACCCAGCCTACAGTATCTAGGTCAAATAGGGGAGAGGCGTTGTTTTATATGTTTTTTTTAAATCAGATTTGCGGTTCATTTGAGCAATATGAGATGGAACGGAGTTCCATGCAATAAGGGCTCTATATAATACTGTACGCTTTCTTGAATTTGTTCTGGATTTGGGGACTGTGAAAAGACCCCTGGTGGCATGTCTGGTGGGATAAGTGTGTGTGTCAGAGCTGTGTGTAAATTGACTATGCAAACAATTTGGGATTTTCAACACAATGTTTCTTATAAAAAGAAAAAGTGATACTTATTTTCCACCGTAATTTGCAAATAAATTCATAAAAAATCCTACAATGTGATTTTCTGGAAAAATTCTCAATTTGTCTGTCATAGTTGAAGTGTACCTCTGATGAAAATTACAGGCCTCTCTCATCTTTTAATTGGGAGAACTTGCACAATTGGTGGCTGACTAAATACTTTTTTGCCCCACTGTATATCAGCCCTCTGATTACAATGAAGAGCAAGACGTGCCACTCTGTTCTGGGCCAGCTGCAGCTTTACTAGGTCTTTCCTTGCAGCACTCGACCACACGACTGGACAATAATCAAGATAAGACAAATCTAGAGCCTGCAGGACTTGCTTGGTGGCGTGTGGTGTCAAAAAAGCAGAGCATCTCTTTATTACGGCCAGACCTCTCCCCATCTTTACAACCATTCAATCTATATGTTTGACAAGTTTACAATCTAAGGTAACAACAAGTATTTTAGTCTCCTCAACTTGTTCAACAGCCACACCGTTCATTACCAGACTCAGCTGAGGTCTAGAACTTAGGGAATGATTTGTACCAAATACAATGCTCTTAGTTTTAGAGATGTTCAGGACCAGTTTATTACTGGCCACCCATTCCAAAACAGACTGTAACTCTTTGTTAAGGGTTTCAGTGACTTCGTTAGCTGTGGTTGCTGATGTATTTATGGTTGAATCATCAGCATACATGGACACACATGCTTTGTTTAATGCCAGTGGCAGGTCATTGGTAAAAAATAAAAAAGAGTAGAGGGCCCAGAGAGAACTCTGGTGGTATGTCTTGTGGGGTGTCCGAGCTGTGTGCTAGTAGTTTATTTAAAAAATATATATATACTTTTACCCATTTTCATGATATCCAATTGGTAGTTACAGTCTTGTCCCATTGCTGCAATTCCCCTACAGACTCGGGAGAGGTGAAGGTCGAGAGCCATACGTCCTCTGAAACATGACCCTGCCAAGCTGCACTGCTTCTTGACACACTGCTCGCTTAACCCGGAAGCCAGCCTCACCAATGTGTCAGAGGAAACATCTTCCAGCTGGCGACTGAAGTCAGCTTGCAGGCACCCGACCCGCTAGAATGCGACGGGATAAGGAAATCCCAGCCAACCAAACCCTCCCCTAACCCGGACGATGCTGGGCCAATTGTGCGCCGCCTCAGGGGTCTCCCGGGAACGGCCGACTGTGACACAGCTTGGGATCAAACCCAGGTCTGTAGTGATACCTCAAGCACTGCGATGCAGTGCCTTAGACCGATGTGCCACTCGGGAGGCCTGTGTGCTAGTAGTTTAAACAAACAGCTCGGTCGATTCAGCCGGTCAACACTTCTTACAAAATAAGTTGTGATGAAGTCAATCTCTCTTCCACTTTGAGCCATGAGAGATTGACATGCATATTATTAATGTTAGCTCCCCGTGTACTTTTTAAGGTCCAGCCGTGCTGCCCTGTTCTGAGGCAAATGTAATTTACCGAGGTCCCTCTGTGGCATCTGACCACACGACTGAACAGGTTCCACAAAGAGGGACTTAGGGAAATTACTGTTGTATCAATATGTTTTGACCATGACAGTTTACAATCCAGGGTTACTCCAAGTAGTTTAAATCACCTCAACTTGCTCAATTTCCACATTATTCATTACAAGATTTAGTTGAGGTTTAAGGTTTAGTGAATGATTTGTCCCAAATACAATGCTTTTAGTTGTAGAAATATTTAGGACTGACTTATTCCTTGCCACCCATTCTGGAAACTAACTGCAGCTCTCTGTTAAGTGTTTCAGTCATTTCAGTCACTGTGGTAGCTGATGTGTTTAGTGTTGAGTCATCCGCATACATAGACACTCTGGCTTTACTCAAAGCCAGTGGCATGTCGTTAGTAAAGATTGAAACAAGTCAGGGGCCTGAAAAAAGCAAGGTGCCTAGACAGCTGTCCTGGGGAATTCCTAATTCTACATGGATTATGTTGGAGAGGCTTCTATTAAAGAACACCCTCTGTGTTCTGTTAGACAGGTAACTCTTATCCACATTATAGCAGGGGGTGTTAAGCCATATCACATACGTTTTTTCCAGCAGCAGACTATGATCAATAATGTCAAAAGCCGCACTGAAGTTTAACAAAACAGCCCCCACAATCTTTTTATCATCAACTTCTCTCAGCCACTCAGTCATTTGTGTAACTGCTCTGCTTGCTGAATGTCCTTCCCTATAAAGCGTGCTGAAAGTCTGTTGTCAATTTGTTTACTGTAAAACAGTACTGGATCTGGTCAAACACAATTTTATCCAAAAGAGTTGGTACAGTAACAGGCTGATTGGTCAGCTATTTGAGCCAGCATTACAGGGATATTGCTCTGAATATATACAGTAACACCTCCCCCATAAGCATTCCTGTCTCTTCTATAGATGTTACATCCTTGTATTGTTATGGCTAACATTCATATATTATCTGATGTTAACAAGTTATTGATTTCATGAACCTTATTTCTAAGTCCTGAGTAGCTTATGAGAGGTAGATATAATACTGAAAAGAGCAAACAAAACAAGAGGAGAAAATATACATTCACTGTGTGTGTGTGTGTGTGTGTGTGTGTGTGTGTGTGTGTGTGTGTGTGTGTGTGTGTGTGTGTGTGTGTGTGTGTGTGTGTTGTCTGTGTGTGTGCTGCAGGGTTGAAGCTACGAACCGATAGGCTTGGCTCTCTCATCCCTTCCAGGCTTCTGGGAGGGAGGGTGGAAAATGAGTCTTGTATAGTGGATGTAAGCAATGTCCCCACGCGCTCTGGCAGCTTTCATGGCTGGGATAAGTTCCTTCCTCTTCTGGCGCACAGCTTCAGGATATCAAGTTCTTGGCTCTTTCCAGAACAGCTACCTTGTCCTTAAATCTCAGGAACTTGACCACTATCGGCCTGAGCCTGTCACCTGGGCTGGCGGTGGGTTTTTTGCTCACTTTGTCCTCAGACTCAGGTGCAGGTTTCATGTGGAGATTCTGCAATTCCGTCCACAACCATGTTGTTCCACCTTGATTTCTCCGTCATTGTCATCATGGATTCACATACAGAACTGATGTCCTCTCTCAATGACTTACAGATTGTAGTCATCTTGCCGTTCTCCTATTTAAACTCATCAAGCTGACCCTGGGATATGAGGATTCCTTCAAAATGTTCTTCAGGTCCTGTGCCTCTCTGGTCAGGTCAGCCATTCTTTTATTAGTTGACTCCACCATTATTTGGGACAAAACACTTGAAGCTATTTTGTTATTGTAGTAAGAACTATATTTGTTCGTTTAAAAAAAAATCCTTCACCTGTGATAGAGAGACGCCACTGTCCTCAACGCTACTCCCACTGGCTTTGGTCGTTGTCATGGCAGCAACGTAGGCTACGCTGTTACTCCTCGCAGTTCCAGACAGGGCAGGTCACAGGGAAAGATTGAAAACAACAAACAGCAGGGATCTAGACAGCCACAAGCCTGGGACAATCTGCGGTCCCAGCCACAATGGCTAACCGCATTACGGGCTGCACTCAAGCCCTCAAGAACAACCCTGCTAGCTTGATAGGCAGCTAGCTAGCAGCTAGGCTAGCTGCTACTGTCACGAACCGGCTCAAAGTTTGTAACAAATAGGGAGACAACGTGGAGACAAGGAATAACAAAATAGATTTATTAACTGAAGTAAACTAAATACAATTAACAATGGTGCGTGTAGTCAGTAATCAAATCAAAGTTTGTCACGTGCGCCGAATACAACAGGTGTAGTAGACCTCACAGTGAAATGCTGAATACAACAGGTGTAGTAGACCTCACAGTGAAATGCTGAATACAACAGGTGTAGTAGAACTCACAGTGAAATGCTGAATACAACAGGTGCAGACATTAGAGTGAAATGCTGAATACAACAGGTGTAGTAGACCTCACAGTGAAATGCTGAATACAACAGGTGTAGTAGACCTCACAGTGAAATGCTGAATACAACAGGTGTAGTAGACCTTACAGTGAAATGTTGAATACAACAGGTGTAGTAGACCTCACAGTGAAATGCTGAATACAACAGGTGTAGTAGACCTTACAGTGAAATGCTGAATACAACAGGTGTAGTAGACCTCACAGTGAAATGCTGAATACAACAGGTGTAGTAGACCTCACAGTGAAATGCTGAATACAACAGGTGCAGACATTACAGTGAAATGCTGAATACAACAGGTGCAGACCTTACAGTTGCTTACAGGCTCTAACCAATAGTGCAAAAAAGGTATTAGGTGAACAATTGGTAGATAAAGAAATCCAAACAACAGTAAAAAGACAGGCTATATACAGTAGCGAGGCTATAAAAGTAGCAAGGCTACATACAGACACCAGTTTAGTCAGTGTCACATCTTGACCATTGAGTGCTCTTATTTTCTATGGTAGAGTAGGTCAGGGCGTGACTGGGGGTTTATCTAGTTTCTTTTTCTATGTCAGGGTTTTGTAGGATTCCCAATTAGAGGCAGCTGGTAATCGTTGTCTCTAATTGGGGATCATATTTAAGTCGTTGTTTTTCCCACCTGTGTTTGTGGGAGATTATTTTGAGTTAGTGCATGTAGCACCTCTGTCGTCACGGTTTGTGTTTTGTTTATAGTTGATTGTTTGTCTGGTTTCACAATATAATAAAGATGTGGAACGATACTCACGCTGCGTCTTGCTCCGTTACCTACACTCGTGACAGAATCTCCCACCTCAACTGGACCAAGCAGCGTGCCCGGGAGGAGATGGCATCCTGGTCTTTGGAGGAGGTTGAGGAGAGAATAGACTTGACTTGGAAGGAAGTATTGGAGAGATACGAAAGCCTGCCGGGGAAGCAGGTGGAGGCAGCGAGAGAGGAACGGCGACGAGACCGGTAGTCACGGCAACGACGGAAGCCCGAGAGGCAGCTCAAAAGAAAAATGTTTTGGGGGTGGGGCACACGGGGAGATTGGTAGAGTCAGGGTTTAGACCTGAGCCAACTCCCCGTGCTTACCGTGGGGAGCGTGTGACCAGTCAGGCACCGTGTTATGCGGTGATGCGTACGGTGCGCATTCACAGCCCGGTGCGCTCGTTGCCGGCTCCCTGCATTTGCCGGGGCTAAAGTGAGCATTCAGCCAGGACGGGTTGTGCCGGCTCAGTGCTCCTGGTCTCCAGTACGCCTCCTCAGTCCAGGATATCCTGCACCAGCTCTACGCACTGTGTCGCCAGTGCGCCTTCAGGACGGGTTGTGCCAGCCTTACGCTCCAGAACTCCAGTGCACCTCCACGGCCCAGTGAGACCTGTTCCGGCTCCACGTACAAGCCTCCAGTGATGATCCATGGCCCGGAGCCTGTAGTGATGATCCATGGCCTGGAGCCTGTAGGGATAATCCATGGCCCGGAGCCTCCAGTGATGATCCATGGCGCAGAGCCTCCAGTGATGATCCATGGCACGGAGCCTGTAGTGATGATCCATGGCGTGAAGCCTCCAGTGAAGATCCATGGCACGGAGCCTGTGCAGATAGCCCGGTTAGCCAATGTGCGGGAGCACTGGTTGGTCGAGCCCAATTGAGGTAGTATGTACATGAATGTATAGTTAAAGTGACTATGCATATATGATAAATAGAGAGTAGCAGCAGCAGCATAAAAGAGGGGTTGGGGGCACACAATGTAAGTAGTCCAGGTAGCCATTTCATTACCTGTTCAGGAGTCTTATGGCTTGGGGTAAAAACTGTTGAGAAGCCTTTTGTCCTAGACTTGGCACTCCGGTACCGCTTGCCATGCGGTAGTAGAGAGAACAGTCTATGACTGGGGTGGCTGGGATCTTTGACAATTTTGGGGCCTTCCTCTGACACCGCCTGGTGTAGAGGTCCTGGATGGCAGGCAGCTGGCCCCAGTGATGTACTGGGCTCCGCACTACCCTCTGTAGTGCCTTGCGGTCAGAGCCAAGCAGTTGCCATACCAGGCAGTGATGCAACCAGTCAGGATGCTCTCAATGTAATCATTAGTGTAAGTGAGTGTTTAGTGCAGAAATGTGATAATGAGAGATGTTGAAAAGTGCCAACGCAAACAAATAACGGCCTATAAAATGCCACAACCAAAATCTATAAGTGTGTCTGCATGGAGAGAGTCTCCTCAATGAATGTGGAAGAGGTGCATTTATCCCGGACACACCCGGGCCCAGGGTGTGTCCCATGTCGTTGACAACCCTCCCAACTCCGCCCGCCGACATCCTAATAAGGGAAAACAAGAGCAAAGAGAGAGAATCCGCAGACCGAGTGGGAGGGTCGCCACACTACGCCAAATAGCTCCCCAGACCTGGCCTGGTCGGCAGGATCACTGGACAGAGACAAGCAGCCCCAGCAACTGATGCAGACTGCGTCGTGGGATCCAAAAAAAGTTAGCTAGATAAAAATACACTCAATACACTTTCAAAACAACAAAGCTCTCCCTATGATTGTTATGCAACCTCATTCCATAGAAACAGAGATATGTTATATCTTCTGAACAAATAGAGCAGTATGTATTGAAGACTGACAGAATAACAGACTGATAGAATGACAGGTGGAAGTGTGGGGTAGCTGGACAGGTAGGATGACTGACAGTGAAGGTGAACAGGTGGTCACGGGTCAGGTGACAGAGGAATGGATGAGACTGAGGCAGGAATTCCTTTAAACATAAAGTGGTATATTAACTGGGTAGTATGTGCTGCATAACAAAGGAAACTGAATAACATGTATCCAAGCAAATCCATAAATCACAAAGATCAAATCATAACAATCATTCATTATTAACATAATTAGGTAATTCAGCAATTCAGTTCAATAAGAAGTCAAAAGGGAATCATCCTTTAGGCTCGTGGCTAACTATTCATCATAATCATGAGAAGAATAATACAAAATAATTCAATCGGTGATCGGTTATTCAATCTATAATCCCCATCAGTTTGATATCAGTATGATCAGTTCAGCAAACACTGACGTTTCATATTTCACCCTTTCAAGTTTGTCTTCATATGTGTACATGTAATTGCATGACATATTAACCATATGGCGATGGCATAATTGGCCTGTGGTGATCCGTAGGACCGTGGATCATTGGCCATTTACATTACACAATAGGTCTGAACCATGCGCTCCAAGCCGCAATTCTTTTTATTTTTTATTTCACCTTTATTTAACCAGGTAGGCTAGTTGAAACAAGTCCTTTATTTAACCAGGTAGGCTAGTTGAGAACAAGTCCTTTATTTAACCAGGTAGGCTAGTTGAGAACAAGTCCTTTATTTAACCAGGTAGGCTAGTTGAGAACAAGTCCTTTTTTAACCAGGTAGGCTAGGAGAACAAGTCCTTTATTTAACCAGGTAGACCAGTTGGAGAACAAGTTCTCATTTCACAACGCGACCTGGCACAAAGATAAAGCAAAAGCGTTCGAGCACATACAACAACACAGAGTTACACATGGAATAAACAACTCATACAGTCAATAATACAGTAGAACAAAAGAAAACAAAAAGTCTATACAGGGAGTGCAAATGAGGTAAGATAAAGGGAGGTAAGGCAATAAATAGGCCATGGTGGCGAAGTAATTACAATATAGCAATTAAACACTGGAATGGTAGGATGTGCAGAAGACGAATGTGCAAGTAGAGATACTGAGGTGCAAAGGAGCAAGATAAATCATAATACAGTATGGGGATGAGGTAGTTGGGATGGGCTGTTTACAGATGGGCTATGTAGGTGCAGGTGATCATGTGAGCTGCTCTGACAGCTGGTGCTTAAGTAGCTAGTGAGGGAGTTAACTATAATAACTATAAACATTAACTAATGGCCAGCCAGATAGTTCAGATGGGTAGAACAGATTCGGGGATTTATGTGGATTCATGGACACACAGAACGTCTGGAATAGACGGAGAGTTAAGGAAAGAGGAAGCAGCGTGATCGGGCGATAGAAAGTTCCTCCTTTTAATGGTGGAGATCTGTCGGACATTTCCACCTGACCGAATTAAAAGCGCCCCTTGCCCAGCTGCTGAGTAAGTGGCAATGGAATTAAAGGATTCTTCCACCGACTCCATGGGCCTTTTCGACAACACCTCTGACTGTAGAATTAAAAGACAGACAGAATGACAGGTCTGACTGTGGAATTAAAGACAGATAGAATGACAGGTCTGACTGTAGAATAAAAAGTGAGCTTGTATTCTGTTGGAAAGACTGAGTAATCAGTCTATCTACGATAACTGGGGGTGGGTCTGCCAGACTGAGTAATCAGTCTATGGTAACTGGGTGGATCTGCCGAGACTGAGTAATCAGTCTACGATAACTGGGGTGGATCTGCCAGACTGAGTAATAGTCTATCTCTACGATAACTGGGGTGGATCACTTGCAGACTGAGTAATCAGTCTATGATAACTGGGGTGGATCTGCCAGTCTGAGTAATCAGTCTATGATAACTGGGGGTGGGATCTACAGTCTGAGTAATCAGGGGTCTATGATAACTGGGTGGATCTGCCAGACTGAGTAATCAGTCTACGATAACTGGGGTGGATCTGCCAGACTGAGTAATCAGTCTATGATAACTGGGGTGTGTCTGCCAGACTGGTATGGATCTGCCAGACTGAGTAATCTAGTCTATGATAACTGGGGTGGATCTGCCAGTTCCTGAGTAATCAGTCTATCTACATAACTGGGGTGGATCTGCCAGACTGAAATGGACATTAGTTTCAATTTGCATACTCATTGGATGTAGTCAAATATGAGGAGGGATTACTGCTGTTGGTAGTGAAGACCAAATACACAGCTCTACTATAGGAACAGGCTGGGAGTGGTCTAATATGTTGAGGTATGCTGTGGTGTTGGATAAGGGAGGCGGATAACTCATCCACATTTACAGTTCAGAGGGGTTTTCAAGTCAAGTTCAAGTTTTCTATATACTGTGAGTTGGTTATAGGCCTTATCCCTTCCCATACCTGCCTAAGCCTACCTACCTCAAGAACCTTCAGATGATTGTGGTTACCCTGCCCCCTAGTGGTTGGTTAGTGGTAAATACAGTTTGTAACAGCATTCAGGTGTTAGACTGTAGAACACTGAACAAAAATATAAAACGCAACATGCAACAAGTTCAAAAGATTTTACTGAGTTACAGTTCATATGGAAATCAGTCAGTGGAAAATAAATTCATTAGGCCCTAATCTATGGATTTCACGTGACTGGGAATACGAAGATATGGAATCTGTTGGTCTCAATACATTAAAAGAAGGTGGTGAGGTAATTCATTAGGCCTAATCTTGAGCTCCCGAGTGCTGCAGTGGTCTACAGCTCTTCATCTCTTGCCCACTGGCACAGCCAGAAGAGGACTGGCCACCCCTCAGAGCCTGGTTCCTCTCTACCCAGTACAGCCAGAAGAGGACTGGCGCACACCCTCAGAGCCTGGTTCCTCTCTAACCATTACAGCCAGTAGAGAGACTGGTCACCCTCAGAGCCTGGTTCCTCTCTAACCAGTACAGCCAGTAGAGGACTGGTCACCTCAGAGCCTGGTTCCTCTCTAACCAGTACAGCCAGAAGAGAACTCGGTCACCCCTCAGAGCCTGGTTCCTCTCTACCCAGTACAGCCAGTAGAGGACTGGTCACCCCTCAGAGCCTGGTTCCTCTCTACCCAGTACAGCCAGAAGTCCTGGGAGTGCATTCTGACGAAGACGAAGACAGCAAAGGTAATAACATTTTTCTTATAGTAAATCTGACTTTGGTGAGTGCTAAACTTGCTGGGTGTCTAAATAGCTAGCCCTGTGATGCCGGGCTATCTGACTGGAGAATATTGCAAAATGTGCTTTCACCGAAAAGCTATTTTAAAATCGGACATATCGAGTGCATAGAGGGAGTTCTTTATCTATAATTTAAAATAATTGTTATGCTTTTTGTGAACGTTTATCGTGGAGTAATTTGAAGTAAATTCACCGGCAGTGTTCGGGTTGGGGAATGCTAGTCACACTAGTCACGCTAATGTAAAAGCTGTTTTTTGATATAAATATGAACTTTATTGAACAAAACATGCATGTATTGTATAACATAATGTCCTAGGGTTGTCATCTGATGAAGATCATCAAAGGTTAAAAGTCTGCATTTAGCTGTGGTTTGGGTTTATGTGACATTATATGCTAGCTTGAAAAATGGGTGTCTGATTATTTCTGGCTGGGTACTCTTTGACATTCTAATGTTTTGCTTTCGTTGTAAAGCTCTTTTTGGAAATCGGACAGTGTGGTTAGATTAACGAGAGTCTTGTCTTTAAAATGCTTAAAATAGTCATATGTTTGAAAAATTGAGTTTTTGCATTTTGAGGTATTTGGAATAACGCCCACGGGATTACACTGGCGTCCCACCTAGCCCATAGAGGTTAAAAAAGGCCCTAAAGATTGATGCTATACATCGTTTGACATGTTTCTCGAACGTAAATAGAACTTTTTTTGGACTTTTGGGTCGTGAAATTTCGGTTGCTTTCCTACATTTGGAGTAGCTTATTGAACGCGCTAACAAAGAGGACATAAATGATGGACTTACTGCATCGTACAACAACATTTATTGTGGACCTGGGATTCCTAGGGAGTGCATTCTGATGAAAATGACTATCAAAGGTAAAGTAAATATTTATTGTTTAACTGATTTTAGATGACTCCAAAATGGCGGGTATCCTTGTTTGCCTGCTGTTTTGTTTTTTCTGAGCGCCGTTACTCAGATTATTGCAAAGTATAGCTTTTCCCGTGAAGCTTTATTTTAAATCTCTCACAGCGTGTTTGCATTAAGGAGATGTTCATCTTTAATTCTTTGAATAAACAGTTTAATATTTTATCAACGCTTATGATGAGTATTTCTATAAATTGATGTGCTCATCACCTAAGCCGAGGCAAAACATTTCTGGAACATTACAGGCCAATGTAAAATGGGTTTACAAAATGAAAGGGACTTCTTTGAGAGACATTTAGTCAATGAATCAGCCTATCTCCATGGTAACCAGATACTCTTCCTTCCATACATGCCTTCAAACTACCACAAAATCCCCTATGTATGTCTCTGCCTAAGGAAATATTTTAGGGTTCAATGCAACACTTTTAAACAATTCCTCGATAAGGGAAATTATTCAAGGTAAACCTTAAGGGAAACACTTAAGATGTTTTATGCAACCAGGCCCAAAGCTCACGTACAGGAGTCCCTAATGTAAACCGGGATCTTTTCTCCATTGGAAAACCCTAAGACTGTCCCACTTCATTTACTACATGCTGTCCTACTTTAGCCACTACATGCTCTACTTCTTTAGCTACTACATGCTGTCCTACTTTAGCTACTACATGCTGTCCCACTTTAGCTACTACATGCTGTCCTACTCTTAGCTACTACATGCTGGGTCCTACTTTAGCTAATACATGCTGTCCTACTTCAGCTACCACATGCCCTCCTACTTTAGCTACCACACGCTGTGCCACTAAGCTACTACACATGCTGTGCTACTTCAGCGCTCAAGCATGCCGTCCTACTTTAACTACCACATGCTGTCCTACTAAGGCTACTACATGCTGTCCTACTTTATATACCACATGCTGTCCTACTTTAGCTACTACATGCTGTCCTACTTTATATCTACTACATGTGCTACTTTAGCTACTACATGCTGTCCCACTCCTATCTACTACATGCTGTCCTACTTTAGCTACTCACATGCTGTCCTACTCAGCTACTACATGCTGTGCTACTTTAGCTACTACATGCTGTCCCACTTCAGCTACTACATGCCGTTCTACTTTAGCTACTGCATACAAGGTTCTCACTTTTTAGCTACTACATGTCCTTACTTTAGCTACTACTGCTGTCCTACTTTTTAGGCTACTACATGCTGTCCTACTTTAGCTAGCTATGGTTGGTAAAGCGTACAACAACAAAAGACTGGAATTACAAAACTGAAACAAAATATTGGCAACTTTTTTAAATGTATTTTGATGCACCAGTATACGCTTATGCATATTTACATGACAATTCTGCCCAGTGCATTTAAGACCATTTTATAACCTTGGACATCACAAACTATAAAGAGCTATGTCCCTGATCTTACCAAGGCGTTGAAGCTTGCTCCGCCCGCTCTATGATGTCACACCACAATGAAGTGATGTGACGGAGCATGTGAAACCTCCGTGACGGCTTTACTAACAGTCCTTTTGATTTCCTAGTCAGACCAAGAAATGAACACTGCCAGATTAAGGTGTCCCAGTTTATAGATATCCCATTCTTTCCGAATTTGCCCAACATGTTTTCAGGAGAGAGAACACAGGCCTGGCCTCTGTGTAGGGTTGATGAGGAGGGTTATTTCAAATGCACACAAACCAGATGTGAGGTTGAACGTTGACATGTTGTAGCCACACCCTGTACTGTTTACTGTAGGCACAGGATGTATGCAAATCACTCTCTCCACAAGAACAGGGTGTATATTGGCTACTTGTACTGTATGAAAGATGGAGATATATCCCCTATTCAGCTGCAAAATACTATTTTGAACTCCCATAGCTGTGCTTGTGTTGCCCTTGTGTGGAGAAGTAGTGAAATTAATGTATATAGTGGTCAGTGATGATTCTCAAACATGTTATGTAGCCTATAGTGTTTTCTTCCTGCTCAATATTCACCAAACACTGAACACATAACTGGTGACAGCATACTGCTGGAGGTGTTGGAAGTTCTTTGGAGTAGAATCGATTGCACATAAACAAAGGCTTTGTCTAGGGCTGCAAAATTCGAACTTTCAATACATTTCCTGGTCTTCCAGAAATCCTGGTTGGCATTTCTCGTTAAAGCTACTCAACTCAACAAATTGGATGCAGTCTATCATAGTGGCATCCATTTTGTCACCAAAGCCCCATATACTATCCACCACTGCGACCTGTATGCTCCTCGCTATTGGCTGGCCCTCGCTTCATACTCGCCGCCAAACCAACTGGCCTCGATCTACAAGTCTCTCTAGGCAAAGCCCCGCCTTATCTCAGCTCACTGGTCACCATAGCAGCACTCCACCGCAGCACTTCGCGCTCCAGCAGGTATGGTCTCACTGGTCACCCCCAAAGCCAATTCTTCCTTTGGCCGCCTTTCCTTCAAGTTCCCCAATGACTGGAACGAACTGCAAAAATCACTGAAGCTGGAGACTATTCCCTCACTAGCTTTAAGCACCAGCTTCAGAGCAGCCTTGCTCAGATCACTGCACCCGTGTAGCACAGGCCATCCGTAAACAGCCTTCATCCAACTACCTCATCCGCATACTGTATTTATTTAGTTATCTTCGTCCTTTGCACCGCAATATCTCTATTCTTGCACATTCATATATATATTCTCGCACATCTACTATTCCAGTGTTTAATTGCTTATATTATAATTACTTCACCACCATGGCCTATTTATTGCCCTTTTTACCTCTCTGATCCTACTCTCATTTGCACTCACTGTATATAGACTTTTTTCAACTGTATTATTGATTGTATGTTTGTTTATTCCATGTGTGTAACTCCTGTGTTGTTGTATGTGTCGAACTGCTTTGCTTTCACCTTGGCCAGGTCGCAGTTGCAAATGAGAACTAGCCTACCTGGTTAAAAATAAAGGTGAAATAAAAATACAAAAAAGCCATGGAATTTATTGAAGTTACCAGAATTATTAGCCCTAGCTGGCCCTGAAATTGCACCCAATGCAATATAGTCAAGACTATTTTGACCAGAGCCATATGGGCCCTGGTCAAAAGTAGTATACTACACAGTGTATAGTGTGCCATTTCAAACAAAACCATTCAGTATTCAAGTCCAAGTGTAAAGTGAAATTGACAGAAAACTCTCTTCAGTTTGAGTACTGTCATTTCTGAGGAGATGATACATACAGTTTCTGAACAGAATAGAACAAAGTAGCACAGTACAGAATAGTTTGTCTATTTATTTGAATCTTGGGAATGATCATAATGGATCTATCTTTGGCTGATCTTATCATAACCCTATAGTTATATCTGGAGGATGAGGAACATCCTCCACATAAGATATGCTACTGGGTGTGAAATGTTAGTGTAGAATTGAAATGAGAAATGTAGGAAGTAGAGCAGGAGTCTCTGCGGCGCATGTATGGAGGATTAAGACTCCGATCTACACTGACTCTTCTCAGTTCACCGTGTATGTGTTCCTCAGAAGTGGAACACATACACAAGAAAAGTGCTACATTAGGTCTACTTAAATGCAATTTAACAATCAGGGCCTTACTGACACCTATCTTTGCCATAGTAGACATTTGGTGGAAAACTATCAGAATTATTATCTGAATTTTAGCTTTGGTACAGCATCTTAGCAACCAGCTTCCGGCACGTGTGAGTTGGGCCAAAATTTTATGCAGGATGTTTCAAAACTGTGTGGTTTAGATTTGACCCTATTATTCATTAAGACCCATATACATACATTTCTTAAAAATTATCATGGAATAATATTTTATTTACAATACTGACTGACCGCATGCTATGGGCTTCCGCTAGCATACAGCTTGAACATGGCTGATCCATGAAGCATATTTGTGATTCTCTCCATATTTCAGGGATGTATTGCATAGGCTGATCCATGTGAAGTGTTCTATACCGATAGAATACATGATTTTTAAAGGTGAATATTCAACATACGACTTCCTTATTCAGTCCTACATATGCTTTCGCTACATCCAAATCCTCCCTTTTCCTTCATATATATATATATTTTTTAATCTTTTATTTAACTAGGCAAGTCAGTTAAGAACAAATTTCTTATTTTCAATGACAGCCTAGGAACAGTGGGTTAACTGCCTTGACTAGGGGCAGAAATGACAGATTTGTACCTTGTCAGCTCTAGGGATTTGATCTTGCAACCTTCGGGTTACCAGTCCAACATTCAAATCCACGCCAGGCTACCTGCTGGCTACCAGTCCAATGCTCCAACCACTAGGCTACCCGCTTGGTTACCAGTCCAACGCTCCAACCACCTAGGCTACCAGCCCCCATATGCTTAATGGCTACTAGTCTCACTAATGTTTAATTTCAGGAAGAAGTAAAAATGAGTGTACATACTGGAAGGTGCAACCCCGTTAGGAAAACAATATGGTGGGTCATGTTACTTGGGGGTCTCAGAGACCAGGGACTGGCAAAGAGGGCCCGAGCACAACCACAAAGGAACAACCATCAATTCACAGGGCAATACTATAGATAAAAACATAAAATATGTCATATTTTTCAGTGCTTGACTTTAACCGAAATAGGTGCCGTACTGTTGTGATACACTGAACAAAAATATAAACGCAATATGTAAAGTATTGGTCCCATGTTTCATGAGCTGAAATAAAAGATCTCTAGTAATGTTTTATACCTCACCTCCAAACGGCGTATTTCTTTAAAAATTTTTGTGCACAAATCTAAGTTTACATCCCTGTTTGTGAGCATTTCTCATTTGCCAAGATAATTCATCCACCTGACAGGTGTGGCATATCAAGAAGCTGATTAAGCAGCATGATCATTACACAGGTGCACCTTGTGCTGGGGGACAATAAATGTGCAGTTTTGTCACACAACACAATGCCACAGATGTCATTGGCCTTTTAGGGAGAGTGCAATAAGGCATGCTGAATTCAGAATGTTGTCCACCAGAGCTGCTGCCGTGAGAATTCAATAATAATTTCTTTTCCCCCATAAGCTGCCTTCAACTTTGGCAGTACGCTCCAACGCCCGTCAAGCGCAGACCAATAGCGGCGTGCCGCGCTGCGGTGGCGAGCGGTCCGCTAGACGCCAACCTTGTGAACAGTGGTATCCATGGTGGCAGTGGAATTATGGTATGGGCAGGCATAAACTACAGGCAACGAATACAAGTGCATTTAATCGATGGCAACTTGAATGCACTAGAGAAACCGCGGATTTGTGTCCTGAGCCCATTGTCGTGGCCATCCGCCGCCATCACCAGCCATATGATAATGCCCGGCTCCATGTCGCAAGGATCTGCACACATCCTGGAGCTGAAAATGTCCTAGTTCTTTGACGCCTGCCTACTCACCAGACATTTATATCTGCATTTAAGTCATTTGTGCTGGTGACACTTATCCAGAGCGACTTCACAAATTGTCACCCATTGAGCATGTGTGGGATGCTCTGGATTGCTAATATCCAGAAACTCTCGCAAAGCCACTGAAGAGGTTTAAGGGTACAACATCTCCACATGCCACAATCAACAGCCTGATCAATCTATGCGAAGGAGATGTGACGCGTTGTGGCCGGGAGGCAAGGCAATGGCGCTTTTTTGATCCACGCCCCTACTTTTTAAAATCCATAGATTAGGCCTAATGAATTTATTTTTAGTTGGCTGATTTTCTAATATGAACTATAATCTCAGTAAAACTATAACTTTGAAATTGTTGTATGTTATGCTTATATTTTTGTTCAGTATATTTAGGTGCAGGAGCGCCTTCAATACTGTATGAGCTAATATCCTATAACAGAACAGGAGCTCAAGCAGTAGAACATTTTGATGTGCTGGTATTCAGCTCCGTGAGATCCCCGGCCCAAGTTACCTTTTGGTCTTCCTATTTTGGTCCATAATATTAAGGTGTTATTTTCATGGTGTGAAAGAAAAGTGCAGCTTTGCGCAGGTGCAACATATTTAGAAATCGTTGGCCCTAAGACACCTCCATATACTTTGATGAGAGGTTCTTGAGCCATGCACAAGAAGCTCTTGCTTGGTAACATTAGAAGTTCTGTGGTGCTACTTGCTAAGGCAATCACTGGTCATGCCAGTGTTTAGCTCTGCTCAAGGTGAACATCTTTCGATTGTGCAGAAATGGGAGCCAAAGTTAGTCCATTACGTTATTGGAGAGATGCTTGTTTAACTAGTGGTCGAGACAGTTGTTCTTGAAGTTAATGTGGTCATCTTGTGTTTTGGGGGAAGAGGCTATGTAAGAACACAAAGCTGTGTGTGTGGGATGGGGAGTGCTTGTGGGGAGCTTAGTAAGGGTATTGAGTGTGTGTGTGTATGTTTGTTTTGAGGACAAAGGTGATGGGATAGATACTTTATACCACTATTTGGCAGTATGGTAGCTTTCACACACAGTATATAATAATAATATAATTTTAAAGGTACTTAAATATTTTATATTTATTTTATTTAAGATTTCTATTTCAAAACATTCAGAGAGATCAAGTCCATGGGAAAATACTATTTACATGGTTAAAATAAAGACATATTCTTGGGAAATTCAATATAGCCTATAGAGTATTTGGTTGTCCACCCCAAAATGTACACAGTATTTTGCTGTCTGATATTTGAGTTAGTACCTGAAGCTGCAGGAGTAGGTCCAACAGTGATTGTTCCTCAAAACTCTCAAATCTCGTTTCCTCTCACTTTTCACTTCACTTTCTCTTTCTCTCTCACACACACACACACACACACACACACACACACACACACACACACACACACACACACACACACACACATACACACACACACACATACACACACACACACACATATACACACACACACACACACACACACACACACACACACACACACACACACACACACACACACACACACACACACACACACACACACACACAACAACAGAGAGAAATCCACACACTTCTTTTTATCCTTTTAAACACTCTGATCCAATTTGTCAGGTGGCTTGCTGGCATGGCTGATAAGGTGTAGGGAGTTGGGTGTGTGATTCATATTTTAGGCCTGTGCTGCAGTGCCTTATCCCTTTAAGTGAGTAGGGTGACAGGCTCACCCTGGTTTGGGACTGCTCATGTGGAAAGGTTATCTAGGTGGCTCTTTCCATTTCACCCCTAATCCTCCCCCTCAGAACCCCCTCAACTGTCCTTTTTTTACATTCTTCCTCTGTTCCTTTTTCTATTCATATAACCTGATTTGTTAATATTTTGTTTCACTTGTTAAGGTACAGCTTCATAATTTCTAGCACACGCTTAATTCTTCAGTGTCATTTTCAGAATATGACAGTGTTGTTGTTGATGTGTATATCAGAGCAGACCTACATTAACACATTTATCAGAAATAGTACAGCATTTCCCTATTATTACGGCTGTCAGCGGGCATAAAGCCTGCTAAGCCATCAGGCTTCAGTTCTTTTCAAATATGTAAAGCATGTGCTTTAAGAAATAGCAAATAGTACCTTAACAACAAGACATCCAGGCCCAAGGTCAAATCATCATGGCTTGGACCTTGGGGCACTCAATTGGAAGCTAGCCCATTTGAATTTAAGGCGAGAGGGTCTTTTGACTGTGCCAAGATTTTCTCTAGCTTTTATATTACTGTGTACAAGGACTGCCCGTCTGCTGCAGTTGTTCTCAAAAGTAAATGTAAATTATGCTCTGAGCACTACGCAGTCTGATGTGGGAGATAAATATCAGCAGATTAATGAGGCGAATGGAGGGTGCTGTATGGTGGTGTGTGTGTGTGTGTGTTTAAGTCGTGAGAGGTTTAACTAGTGTAGTTAGTGCATTAATACGTTTCAGAAAACGTTACAACTTTAGCAAATTTTTCGGCTTTTTTCCTCATTTCAACCGCAACAAAATATATTATGAAAATTAACAAATTGTCTCTACAACTAAGTTATGTTTTGAGCCAACAATCTAAGGATGGGAGGTGTGAATGAGGAGAGAGACAGATTGGGGAGAGAGGAGAAAAGCGAGAGAGAGAGAGGAGAAAGAAAGAAAGAGAGATTTTGGAATCTCTATGCAAGCTAGACTGATAATAATGAGATGCATTTACATGAAGGGGAAGAGTGTGGGGGGTAGGAGGGTGGAGGGGGGGGATTTGTAGCAGCGCAGCAGGCTGCAGACTGAATGGTAGAGAGGGAGGGAGAGGGAAGACAGACGGGGGACAGGGGCGGGGGTGGTGGCAGGGGCCCCATTGGTGCAACACCCACCAGAGCAGCTGTGAAAAGGGGTCTCGCTCTTTTCCCACGCCCAGCAAGACGCAAAACAGTAGTTCAGCTTTCAAGGGTCAAGTCCTACTGCCAATATGCACACACACACACACACACACACACACCCACCCACACACACACTCACACCTAATACCCACCCTTCCACACCCACACCCACACCTGCACCCACACACACACACACACACACACACACACACACATACACACACACACACACACACACACACACACAGAGAGAAAAAATGTATGTATGAAACAGTAAAAATTAAATAGCCGCCCAAGAGCCCATATGGAGACAACGCCACCCTCCATACACCAGCTCACTTAGAAGCCACTTCAGTTCTGATGTATGTACCATTCCACTCTTAACTTGAATTTACTATCGGAAGAACAAAAACACTGTAAATGTGGATTCTTTTTATTTTAGCTACACAGTACTGTACAATACTGTTTCTGGTTTTAAATATTGTTAGTGTATGCATTTAAATGCACATATATATTTATTTATTCACACAAAATTGTTGAGTTATTATTAGGTACAGTATGTTATGATGCACTACAGAGAGATAGTTAATTTCTGTTATGATGATAGCTGTTGTATGTTGTGGTGTCCATTTTCACCCCCTGCAGACAAATCTCTGCCTTGTGCTAGATCTGGGACCCATAGCCGTGAGCTGTGACAAATACAAACACACACACATATATATACATTATTGCTTTACATTCATTACATACAAACATTGTCAATATCACACACAGTTTCACACACATTATGCCCACACACACACACACACACACACACAGAGAGAGAATGTGGTTTGGGAAAACACAAAAGACATGAGACTAAACAAGGAGTGAAGGGGGTCAATGTGTGTGTGTGTGTGTGTGTGTGTGTGTGTGTGTGTGTGTGTGTGTGTGTGTGTGTGTGTGTGTGTGTGTGTGTGTGTGTGTATACACTGTATATGTGTGTGTTGGTGGAAGACATGGCAACACAAGTGGGAATGTCTTGAAGGCGAATTCTCAGTGTGACCTTCAATCCCTGTCCAAATATTGGGGGCATTGGTGCGAGAGGAAGGGGGACATTTAAGTATTCAGCTATAAAACACAATACCAAATACCATCTTTGATTCATGGAAGAATTATATCGCCAATAGTCTCTATGATAAATAATAGTGATAGTTGCTGAGAGGGAGAGAGCATTTTTGCAGTGTCGAGGGTGTTGC
>NW_025548002.1:0-19084 GCF_905237065.1 Salmo salar | reverse complement strand
TCAGGAGACACTAGTCTGATCTGTCAGGAGAGACTAGTCTGATCTGTCAGGAGAGACTGGTCCAGAGACGGTCTGATCTGTCAGGAGAGACGGTCTGATCTGTCAGGAGAGACTAGTCTGATCTGTCAGGAGAGACTGGTCCAGAGACGGTCTGATCTGTCAGGAGAGACGGTCCGATCTGTCAGGAGAGACTAGTCTGATCTGTCAGGAGAGACTAGTCTGATCTGTCAGGAGAGACTAGTCTGATCTGTCAGGAGAGACTAATCTGATCTGTCAGGAGAGACTGGTCTGATCTGTCAGGAGAGACTTGTCTGATCGGTCAGGAGAGACGGTCTGATCTGTCAGGAGAGACGGTCTTATCTGTCAGGAGAGACTGGTCCAGAGACGGTCTGATCTGTCAGGAGAGACTAGTCTGATCTGTCAGGAGGGACTGGTCCAGAGACGGTCTCATCTGTCAGGAGAGACTGGACCAGAGACTGTCTGATCTGTCAGGAGAGACGGGACCAGAGACGGTCTGATCTGTCCTGAGAGACGTTCTGATCTGTCAGGAAAAACTTGTCTGATCTGTCAGGAGAGACGGTCAGATCTGTCAGGAGAGACTGGTCCAGAGACGGTCTGATTTGTCAGGAGAGACGGTCTGATCTGTCAGGAGAGACTGGTCTGATCTGTCAGGAGAGACGGTCTGATCTGTCAGGAGAGATTGTCTGATCTGTCAGGAGAGACGGTCCGATCTGTCAGGAGAGACTAGTCTGATCTGTCAGGAGAGACTAGTCTGATCTGTCAGGAGAGACTAGTCTGATCTGTCAGGAGAGACTAATCTGATCTGTCAGGAGAGACTGGTCTGATCTGTCAGGAGAGACTGGTCTGATCTGTCAGGAGAGACGGTCTGATCTGTCAGGAGAGACGGTCTTATCTGTCAGGAGAGACTGGTCCAGAGACGGTCTGATCTGTCAGGAGAGACAGTCTGATCTGTCAGGAGAGACGGTCTGATCTGTCAGGAGAGATGGTCCGATTTGTCAGGAGAGATGGTCCGATCTGTCAGGAGAGACTAGTCTGATCTGTCAGGAGAGACTAGTCTGATCTGTCAGGAGAGACTAGTCTGATCTGTCAGGAGAGACTAGTCTGATCTGTCAGGATAGACTGGTCTGATCTGTCAGGAGAGACTGGTCTGATCTGTCAGGAGAGACTGGTCTGATCTGTCAGGAGAGACTGGTCTGATCTGTCTGGAGAGACGGTCTGATCTGTCAGGAGAGACATGAACAGAGACGGTCTGATCTGTCAGGAGAGACTGGTCTGATCTGTCAGGAGAGACTGGTCTGATCTGTCAGGAGAGACTGGTCTGATCTGTAAGGAGAGACTGGTCTGATCTGTCAGGAGAGACGGGACCAGAGACGGTCTGATCTGTCAGGAGAGACGTTCTGATCAGTCAGGAGAGACGGTCTGATCTGTCAGGAGAGACGGTTTTATCTTTCAGGAGAGACTGGACCAGAGCCGGTCTGATCTGTCAGGAGAGACTAGTCTGATCTGTCAGGAGAGACTGGTCCAGAGACGGTCTGATCTTTCAGGAGAAACAGTCTGATCTGTCAGGAGAGACGGTGTGATCTGTCAGGAGAGATGGTCCGATTTGTCAGGAGAGATGGTCCGATCTGTCAGGAGAGACTAGTCTGATCTGTCAGGAGAGACTAGTCTGATCTGTCAGGAGAGACTAGTCTGATCTGTCAGGAGAGACTAGTCTGATCTGTCAGGATAGACTGGTCTGATCTGTCAAGAGAGACTGGTCTGATCTGTAAGGAGAGACTGGTCTGATCTGTCAGGAGAGACGGGACCAGAGACGGTCTGATCTGTCAGGAGAGACGGTCTGATCTGTCAGGAGAGATGGTCTGATCTGTCTGGAGAGACGGTCTGATCTGTCAGGAGAGACATGAACAGAGACGGTCTGATCTGTCAGGAGAGACTGGTCTGATCTGTCAGGAGAGACTGGTCTGATCTGTAAGGAGAGACTGGTCTGATCTGTCAGGAGAGACGGTACTAGAGACGGTCTGATCTGTCAGGAGAGACTTTCTGATTTGTCAGGAGAGACGGTCTGATCTGTCAGGAAAGACTAGTCTGATCTGTCAGGAGACACTAGTCTGATCTGTCAGGAGAGACTAGTCTGATCTGTCAGGAGAGACTGGTCCAGAGACTGGTCTGATCTGTCTGGAGAGACTAGTCTGATATGTCAGGAGAGACTAGTCTGATCGATCAGGAGAGACTGTTCTGATCGGTCAGGAGAGACTAGTCTGATCTGTCAGGAGAGACTGGTCCAGAGACGGTCTGATCTGTCAGGAGAGAAGGTCTGATCTGTCAGGAGAGACTAGTCTGATCTGTCAGGAGAGACAGGTCCAGAGACGGTCTGATCTGTCAGGAGAGACGGTCCGATCTGTCAGGAGAGACTAGTCTGATCTGTCAGGAGAGACTAGTCTGATCTGTCAGGAGAGACTAGTCTGATCTGTCAGGAGAGACTAATCTGATCTGTCAGGAGAGACTGGTCTGATCTGTCAGGAGAGACTTGTCTGATCGGTCAGGAGAGACGGTCTGATCTGTCAGGAGAGACAGTCTTATCTGTCAGGAGAGACTGGTCCAGAGACGGTCTGATCTGTCAGGAGAGACTAGTCTGATCTGTCAGGAGAGACTAGTCTGACCTGTCAGGAGAGACTAATCTGATCTGTCAGGAGAGACTGGTCTGATCTGTCAGGAGAGACTTGTCTGATCGGTCAGGAGAGACGGTCTGATCTGTCAGGAGAGACGGTCTTATCTGTCAGGAGAGACTGGTCAAGAGACGGTCTGATCTGTCAGGAGAGACTAGTCTGATCTGTCAGGATGGACTGGTCCAGAGACGGTCTGATCTGTCAGGAGAGACTGGACCAGAGACTGTCTGATCTGTCAGGAGAGACGGGACCAGAGACGGTCTGATCTGTCAGGAGAGACGTTCTGATCTGTCAGGAAAAACTTGTCTGATCTGTCAGGAGAGACGGTCAGATCTGTCAGGAGAGACTGGTCCAGAGACGGTCTGATTTGTCAGGAGAGACGGTCTGATCTGTCAGGAGAGACTGGTCTGATCTGTCAGGAGAGACGGTCTGATCTGTCAGGAGAGACGGTCTGATCTGTCAGGAGAGACTGGTCCAGAGACGGTCTGATCTGTCAGGAGAGACAGTCTGATCTGTCAGGAGAGACAGTCTGATCTGTCAGGAGAGACGGTCCGATCTGTCAGGAGAGACTAGTCTGATCTGTCAGGAGAGACTAGTCTGATCTGTCAGGAGAGACTAGTCTGATCTGTCAGGAGACACTAATCCTATCTGTCAGGAGAGACTGGTCTGATCTGTCAGGAGAGACTGGTCTGATCTGTCAGGAGAGACGGTCTGATCTGTCAGGAGAGACGGTCTTATCTGTCAGGAGAGACTGGACCAGAGCCTGTCTGATCTGTCAGGAGAGACTAGTCTGATCTGTCAGGAGAGACTGGTCCAGAGACGGTCTGATCTGTCAGGAGAGACAGTCTGATCTGTCAGGAGAGACGGTCTGATCTGTCAGGAGAGATGGTCCGATTTGTCAGGAGAGATGGTCCGATCTGTCAGGAGAGACTAGTCTGATCTGTCAGGAGAGACTAGTCTGATCTGTCAGGAAAGACTAGTCTGATCTGTCAGGATAGACTGGTCTGATCTGTCAGGAGAGACTGGTCTGATCTGTCAGGAGAGACTGGTCTGATCTGTCAGGAGAGACTGGTCTGATCTGTCAGGAGAGACGGGACCAGAGACGGTCTGATCTGTCAGGAGAGACGGTCTGATCTGTCAGGAGAGACGGTCTGATCTGTCTGGAGAGACGGTCTGATCTGTCAGGAGAGACATGAACAGAGACGGTCTGATCTGTCAGGAGAGACTGGTCTGATCTGTCAGGAGAGACTGGTCTGATCTGTAAGGAGAGACTGGTCTGATCTGTCAGGAGAGACGGGACCAGAGACGGTCTGATCTGTCAGGAGAGACGTTCTGATCAGTCAGGAGAGACGGTCTGATCTGTCAGGAGAGACGGTTTTATCTGTCAGGAGAGACTGGACCAGAGCCGGTCTGATCTGTCAGGAGAGACTAGTCTGATCTGTCAGGAGAGACTGGTCCAGAGACGTTCTGATCTGTCAGGAGAGACTGTCTGATCTGTCAGGAGAGACGGTGTGATCTGTCAGGAGAGATGGTCCGATTTGTCAGGAGAGATGGTCCTATCTGTCAGGAGAGACTAGTCTGATCTGTCAGGAGAGACTAGTCTGATCTGTCAGGAGAGACTAGTCTGATCTGTCAGGAGAGACTAATCTGATCTGTCAGGAGAGACTGGTCTGATCTGTCAGGAGAGACTGGTCTGATCTGTCAGGAGAGACGGTCTGATCTGTCAGGAGAGACGGTCTGATCTGTCAGGAGAGACGGTCGTATCTGTCAGGAGAGACTGGACCAGAGCCTGTCTGATCTGTCAGGAGAGACGGGACCAGAGACGGTCTGATCTGTCAGGAGAGACGGTCTGATCTGTCAGGAGAGACGGTCTGATCTGTCTGGAGAGACGGTCTGATCTGTCAGGAGAGACATGAACAGAGACGGTCTGATCTGTCAGGAGAGACTGGTCTGATCTGTCAGGAGAGACTGGTCTGATCTGTAAGGAGAGACTGGTCTGATCTGTCAGGAGAGACGGGACCAGAGACGGTCTGATCTGTCAGGAGAGACGTTCTGATCAGTCAGGAGAGACGGTCTGATCTGTCAGGAGAGACAGTTTTATCTGTCAGGAGAGACTGGACCAGAGCCGGTCTGATCTGTCAGGAGAGACTAGTCTGATCTGTCAGGAGAGACTGGTCCAGAGACGGTCTGATCTGTCAGGAGAGACAGTCTGATCTGTCAGGAGAGACGGTGTGATCTGTCAGGAGAGATGGTCCGATTTGTCAGGAGAGATGGTCCGATCTGTCAGGAGAGACTAGTCTGATCTGTCAGGAGAGACTAGTCTGATCTGTCAGGAGAGACTAGTCTGATCTGTCAGGAGAGACTAATCTGATCTGTCAGGAGAGACTGGTCTGATCTGTCAGGAGAGACTGGTCTGATCTGTCAGGAGAGACGGTCTGATCTGTCAGGAGAGACGGTCTGATCTGTCAGGAGAGACGGTCTTATCTGTCAGGAGAGACTGGACCAGAGCCTGTCTGATCTGTCAGGAGAGACTAGTCTGATCTGTCAGGAGAGACTAGTCTGATCTGTCAGGATAGACTGGTCTGATCTGTCAAGAGAGACTGGTCTGATCTGTAAGGAGAGACTGGTCTGATCTGTCAGGAGAGACGGGACCAGAGACGGTCTGATCTGTCAGGAGAGACGGTCTGATCTGTCAGGAGAGATGGTCTGATCTGTCTGGAGAGACGGTCTGATCTGTCAGGAGAGACATGAACAGAGACGGTCTGATCTGTCAGGAGAGACTGGTCTGATCTGTCAGGAGAGACTGGTCTGATCTGTAAGGAGAGACTGGTCTGATCTGTCAGGAGAGACAGGACTAGAGACGGTCTGATCTGTCAGGAGAGACTTTCTGATTTGTCAGGAGAGACGGTCTGATCTTTCAGGAAAGACTAGTCTGATCTGTCAGGAGACACTAGTCTGATCTGTCAGGAGAGACTAGTCTGATCTGTCAGGAGAGACTGGTCCAGAGACTGGTCTGATCTGTCAGGAGAGACTAGTCTGATATGTCAGGAGAGACTAGTCTGATCGGTCAGGAGAGACTGTTCTGATCGGTCAGGAGAGACTAGTCTGATCTGTCAGGAGAGACTGGTCCAGAGACGGTCTGATCTGTCAGGAGAGACGGTCTGATCTGTCAGGAGAGACTAGTCTGATCTGTCAGGAGAGACGGTCCGATCTGTCAGGAGAGACTAGTCTGATCTGTCAGGAGAGACTAGTCTGATCTGTCAGGAGAGACTAGTCTGATCTGTCAGGAGAGACTGGTCTGATCTGTCAGGAGAGACTTGTCTGATCGGTCAGGAGAGACGGTCTGATCTGTCAGGAGAGACGGTCTTATCTGTCAGGAGAGACTGGTCCAGAGACGGTCTGATCTGTCAGGAGAGACTAGTCTGATCTATCAGGAGGGACTGGTCCAGAGACGGTCTGATCTGTCAGGAGAGACTGGACCAGAGACTGTCTGATCTGTCAGGAGAGACAGGACCAGAGACGGTCTGATCTGTCAGGAGAGACGTTCTGATCTGTCAGGAAAAACTTGTCTGATCTGTCAGGAGAGACGGTCAGATCTGTCAGGAGAGACTGGTCCAGAGACGGTCTGATTTGTCAGGAGAGACGGTCTGATCTGTCAGGAGAGACTGGTCAGATCTGTCAGGAGAGACTGGTCTGATCTGTCAGGAGAGACGGTCTGATCTGTCAGGAGAGACGGTCTGATCTGTCAGGAGAGACTGGTCCAGAGACGGTCTGATCTGTCAGGAGAGACAGTCTGATCTGTCAGGAGAGACGGTCTGATCTGTCAGGAGAGATGGTCCGATTTGTCAGGAGAGATGGTCCGATCTGTCAGGAGAGACTAGTCTGATCTGTCAGGAGAGACTAGTCTGATCTGTCAGGAGAGACTAGTCTGATCTGTCAGGAGAGACTAGTCTGATCTGTCAGGATAGACTGGTCTGATCTGTCAGGAGAGACTGGTCTGATCTGTCAGGAGAGACTGGTCTGATCTGTAAGGAGAGACTGGTCTGATCTGTCAGGAGAGACGGGACCAGAGACGGTCTGATCTGTCAGGAGAGACGGTCTGATCTGTCAGGAGAGACTGGTCTGATCTGTAAGGAGAGACTGGTCTGATCTGTCAGGAGAGACAGGACTAGAGACGGTCTGATCTGTCAGGAGAGACTTTCTGATTTGTCAGGAGAGACGGTCTGATCTTTCAGGAAAGACTAGTCTGATCTGTCAGGAGACACTAGTCTGATCTGTCAGGAGAGACTAGTCTGATCTGTCAGGCGAGACTGGTCCAGAGACTGGTCTGATCTGTCAGGAGAGACTAGTCTGATATGTCAGGAGAGACTAGTCTGATCGGTCAGGAGAGACTGTTCTGATCGGTCAGGAGAGACTAGTCTGATCTGTCAGGAGAGACTGGTCCAGAGACGGTCTGATCTGTCAGGAGAGACGGTCTGATCTGTCAGGAGAGACTAGTCTGATCTGTCAGGAGAGACAGGTCCAGAGACGGTCTGATCTGTCAGGAGAGACGGTCCGATCTGTCAGGAGAGACTAGTCTGATCTGTCAGGAGAGACTAGTCTGATCTGTCAGGAGAGACTAGTCTGATCTGTCAGGAGAGACTAATCTGATCTGTCAGGAAAGACTGGTCTGATCTGTCAGGAGAGACTTGTCTGATCGGTCAGGAGAGACGGTCTGATCTGTCAGGAGAGACGGTCTTATCTGTCAGGAGAGACTGGTCCAGAGACGGTCTGATCTGTCAGGAGAGACTAGTCTGATCTGTCAGGAGGGACTGGTCCAGAGACGGTCTGATCTGTCAGGAGAGACTGGACCAGAGACTGTCTGATCTGTCAGGAGAGACAGGACCAGAGACGGTCTGATCTGTCAGGAGAGACGTTCTGATCTGTCAGGAAAAACTTGTCTGATCTGTCAGGAGAGACGGTCAGATCTGTCAGGAGAGACTGGTCCAGAGACGGTCTGATTTGTCAGGAGAGACGGTCTGATCTGTCAGGAGAGACTGGTCAGATCTGTCAGGAGAGACTGGTCTGATCTGTCAGGAGAGACGGTCTGATCTGTCAGGAGAGACGGTCTGATCTGTCAGGAGAGACTGGTCCAGAGACGGTCTGATCTGTCAGGAGAGACAGTCTGATCTGTCAGGAGAGACAGTCTGATCTGTCAGGAGAGACGGTCCGATCTGTCAGGAGAGATTAGTCTGATCTGTCAGGAGAGACTAGTCTGATCTGTCAGGAGAGACTAATCTGATCTGTCAGGAGAGACTGGTCTGATCTGTCAGGAGAGACTGGTCTGATCTGTCAGGAGAGACGGTCTGATCTGTCAGGAGAGACGGTCTTATCTGTCAGGAGAGACTGGACCAGAGCCTGTCTGATCTGTCAGGAGAGACTAGTCTGATCTGTCAGGAGAGACTGGTCCAGAGACGGTCTGATCTGTCAGGAGAGACAGTCTGATCTGTCAGGAGAGACGGTCTGATCTGTCAGGAGAGATGGTCCGATTTGTCAGGAGAGATGGTCCGATCTGTCAGGAGAGACTAGTCTGATCTGTCAGGAGAGACTAGTCTGATCTGTCAGGAGAGACTAGTCTGATCTGTCAGGAGAGACTAGTCTGATCTGTCAGGATAGACTGGTCTGATCTGTCAGGAGAGACTGGTCTGATCTGTCAGGAGAGACTGGTCTGATCTGTAAGGAGAGACTGGTCTGATCTGTCAGGAGAGACGGGACCAGAGACGGTCTGATCTGTCAGGAGAGACGGTCTGATCTGTCTGGAGAGACGGTCTGATCTGCCAGGAGAGACATGAACAGAGACGGTCGGATCTGTCAGGAGAGACTGGTCTGATCTGTCAGGAGAGACAGGTCTGATCTGTAAGGAGAGACTGGTCTGATCTGTCAGGAGAGACGGGACCAGAGACGGTCTGATCTGTCAGGAGAGACTGGTCTGATCTGTCAGGAGAGACGTTCTGATCTGTCAGGAAAAACTTGTCTGATCTGTCAGGAGAGACGGTCAGATCTGTCAGGAGAGACTGGTCCAGAGACGGTCTGATTTGTCAGGAGAGACGGTCTGATCTGTCAGGAGAGACTGGTCTGATCTGTCAGGAGAGACTGGTCTGATCTGTCAGGAGAGACGGTCTGATCTGTCAGGAGAGACGGTCTGATCTGTCAGGAGAGACTGGTCCAGAGACGGTCTGATCTGTCAGGAGAGACAGTCTGATCTGTCAGGAGAGACAGTTTGATCTGTCAGGAGAGACGGTCCGATCTGTCAGGAGAGACTAGTCTGATCTGTCAGGAGAGACTAGTCTGATCTGTCAGGAGAGACTAGTCTGATCTGTCAGGAGAGACTAATCTGATCTGTCAGGAGAGACTGGTCTGATCTGTCAGGAGAGACTGGTCTGATCTGTCAGGAGAGACGGTCTGATCTGTCAGGAGAGACGGTCTTATCTGTCAGGAGAGACTGGACCAGAGCCTGTCTGATCTGTCAGGAGAGACTAGTCTGATCTGTCAGGAGAGACTGGTCCAGAGACGGTCTGATCTGTCAGGAGAGACAGTCTGATCTGTCAGGAGAGACGGTCTGATCTGTCAGGAGAGATGGTCCGATTTGTCAGGAGAGATGGTCCGATCTGTCAGGAGAGACTAGTCTCATCTGTCAGGAGAGACTAGTCTGATCTGTCAGGAGAGACAAGTCTGATCTGTCAGGAGAGACTAGTCTGATCTGTCAGGATAGACTGGTCTGATCTGTCAGGAGAGACTGGTCTGATCTGTCAGGAGAGACTGGTCTGATCTGTAAGGAGAGACTGGTCTGATCTGTCAGGAGAGACGGGACCAGAGACGGTCTGATCTGTCAGGAGAGACGGTCTGATCTGTCAGGAGAGACGGTCTGATCTGTCTGGAGAGACGGTCTGATCTGTCAGGAGAGACATGAACAGAGACGGTCTGATCTGTCAGGAGAGACTGGTCTGATCTGTCAGGAGAGACTGGTCTGATCTGTAAGGAGAGACTGGTCTGATCTGTCAGGAGAGACGGGACCAGAGACGGTCTGATCTGTCAGGAGAGACGTTCTGATCTGTCAGGAGAGACGGTCTGATCTGTCAGGAGAGACGGTTTTATCTGTCAGGAGAGACTGGACCAGAGCCGGTCTGATCTGTCAGGAGAGACTAGTCTGATCTGTCAGGAGAGACTGGTCCAGAGACGGTCTGATCTGTCAGGAGAGACAGTCTGATCTGTCAGGAGAGACGGTGTGATCTGTCAGGAGAGATGGTCCGATTTGTCAGGAGAGATGGTCCGATCTGTCAGGAGAGACTAGTCTGATCTGTCAGGAGAGACTAGTCTGATCTGTCAGGATAGACTGGTCTGATCTGTCAAGAGAGACTGGTCTGATCTTTAAGGAGAGACTGGTCTGATCTGTCAGGAGAGACGGGACCAGAGACGGTCTGATCTGTCAGGAGAGACGGTCTGATCTGTCAGGAGAGACAGTCTGATCTGTCTGGAGAGACGGTCTGATCTGTCAGGAGAGACATGAACAGAGACGGTCTGATCTGTCAGGAGAGACTGGTCTGATCTGTCAGGAGAGACTGGTCTGATCTGTAAGGAGAGACTGGTCTGATCTGTCAGGAGAGACGGGACTAGAGACGGTCTGATCTGTCAGGAGAGACGTTCTGATATGTCAGGAGAGACGGTCTGATCTGTCAGGAAAGACTAGTCTGATCTGTCAGGAGACACTAGTCTGATCTGTCAGGAGAGACTAGTCTGATATGTCAGGAGATACTTGTCCAGAGACGGTCTGATCTGTCAGGAAAAACTAGTCTGATCTGTCAGGAGAGACTAGTCTGATCTGTCAGGTGAGACTAATCTGATCTGTCAGGAGAGACTGGTCTGATCTGTCAGGAGAGACGGTCTGATCTGTCAGGAGAGACTGTCTTATCTGTCAGGAGAGACTGGACCAGAGCCTGTCTGATCTGTCAGGAGAGACTAGTCTGATCTGTCTGGAGAGACTGGTCCAGAGACGGTCTGATCTGTCAGGAGAGACAGTCTGATCTGTCAGGAGAGACGGTCTGATCTGTCAGGAGAGATGGTCCGATTTGTCAGGAGAGATGGTCCAATCTGTCAGGAGAGACTAGTCTCATCTGTCAGGAGAGACTAGTCTGATCTGTCAGGAGAGACTAGTCTGATCTGTCAGGAGAGACTAGTCTGATCTGTCAGGATAGACTGGTCTGATCTGTCAGGAGAGACTGGTCTGATCTGTCAGGAGAGACTGGTCTGATCTGTAAGGAGAGACTGGTCTGATCTGTCAGGAGAGACGGGACCAGAGACGGTCTGATCTGTCAGGAGAGACGGTCTGATCTGTCAGGAGAGACGGTCTGATCTGTCTGGAGAGACGGTCTGATCTGTCAGGAGAGACATGAACAGAGACGGTCTCATCTGTCAGGAGAGACTGGTCTGATCTGTCAGGAGAGACTGGTCTGATCTGTAAGGAGAGACTGGTCTGATCTGTCAGGAGAGACGGGACCAGAGACGGTCTGATCTGTCAGGAGAGACGTTCTGATCTGTCAGGAGAGACGGTCTGATCTGTCAGGAGAGACGGTTTTATCTGTCAGGAGAGACTGGACCAGAGCCGGTCTGATCTGTCAGGAGAGACTAGTCTGATCTGTCAGGAGAGACTGGTCCAGAGACGGTCTGATCTGTCAGGAGAGACAGTCTGATCTGTCAGGAGAGACGGTGTGATCTGTCAGGAGAGATGGTCCGATTTGTCAGGAGAGATGGTCCGATCTGTCAGGAGAGACTAGTCTGATCTGTCAGGAGAGACTAGTCTGATCTGTCAGGAGAGACTAGTCTGATCTGTCAGGAGAGACTAGTCTGATCTGTCAGGATAGACTGGTCTGGTCTGTCAAGAGAGACTGGTCTGATCTGTAAGGAGAGACTGGTCTGATCTGTCAGGAGAGACGGGACCAGAGACGGTCTGATCTGTCAGGAGAGACGGTCTGATCTGTCAGGAGAGACAGTCTGATCTGTCTGGAGAGACGGTCTGATCTGTCAGGAGAGACATGAACAGAGACGGTCTGATCTGTCAGGAGAGACTGGTCTGATCTGTCAGGAGAGACTGGTCTGATCTGTAAGGAGAGACTGGTCTGATCTGTCAGGAGAGACGGGACTAGAGACGGTCTGATCTGTCAGGAGAGACGTTCTGATCTGTCAGGAGAGACGGTCTGATCTGTCAGGAAAGACTAGTCTGATCTGTCAGGAGACACTAGTCTGATCTGTTAGGAGAGACTAGTCTGATATGTCAGGAGATACTTGTCCAGAGACGGTCTGATCTGTCAGAAAAAACTAGTCTGATCTGTCAGGAGAGACTAGTCTGATCGGTCAGGAGAGACTAGTCTGATCGGTCAGGAGAGACTAGTCTGATCTGTCAGGAGAGACTGGTCCAGAGAAGGTCTGATCTGTCAGGAGAGACTAGTCTGATCTGTCAGGAGAGACTGGTCCAGAGACTGGTCTGATCTGTCAGGAGAGACTGGTCCAGAGACGGTCTGATCTGACAGGAGAGACGGTCTGATCTGTCAGGAGAGATGGTCCGATTTGTCAGGAGAGATGGTCCGATTTGTCAGGAGAGACTAGTCTGATCTGTCAGGAGAGACTAGTCTGATCTATCAGGAGACACTAGTCTGATCTGTCAGGAGAGACTAGTCTGATCTGTCAGGATAGAAAGGTCTGATCTGTCAGGACAGACTGGTCTGATCTGTCAGGAGAGACGGGACCAGAGACGGTCTGATCTGTCAGGAGAGACTGGTCTGATCTGTCAGGAGAGACTGGTCTGATCTGTAAGGAGAGACTGGTCTGATCTGTCAGGAGAGACGGGACTAGAGACGGTCTGATCTGTCAGGAGAGACTGGTCTGATCTGTCAGGAGAGACTGGTCTGATCTGTCAGGAGAGACGGTCTGATCTGTCAGGAGAGACTGGTCCAGAGACGTTCTGATCTGTCAGGAGAGACGGTCTGATCTGTCAGGAGAGACGGTCTGATCTGTCAGGAGAGACTAGTCTGATCTGTCAGGAGAGACTAGTCTGATCTGTCAGGAGAGACTGGTCTGATCTGTCAGGAGAGACGGGACCAGAGACGGTCTGATCTGTCAGGAGAGACGTTCTGATCTGTCAGGAAAAACTTGTCTGATCTGTCAGGAGAGACGTTCTGATCTGTCAGGAGAGACGGTCTTATCTGTCAGGAGAGACTGGACCAGAGCCGGTCTGATCTGTCAGGAGAGACTAGTCTGATCTGTCAGGAGGGACTGGTCCAGAGACGGTCTGATCTGTCAGGAGAGACGGGACCAGAGACGGTCTGATCTGTCAGGAGAGACGTTCTGATCTGTCAGGAAAAACTTGTCTGATCTGTCAGGAGAGACGGTCTGATCTGTCAGGAGAGACTGGTCCAGAGACGGTCTGATCTGTCAGGAGAGACTGGTCTGATCTGTCAGGAGAGACTGGTCTGATCTGTCAGGAGAGACGGTCTGATCTGTCAGGAGAGACGGTCTGATCTGTCAGGAGAGACGGTCTGATCTGTCTGGAGACACGGTCTGATCTGTCAGGAGAGACATGAACAGAGACGGTCTGATCTGTCAGGAGAGACTGGTCTGATCTGTCAGGAGAGACTGGTCTGATCTGTAAGGAGAGACTGGTCTGATCTGTCAGGAGAGACGGGACTAGAGACGGTCTGATCTGTCAGGAGAGACGTTCTGATCTGTCAGGAGAGACGGTCTGATCTGTCAGGAAAGACTAGTCTGATCTGTCAGGAGACACTAGTCTGATCTGTCAGGAGAGATTAGTCTGATCTGTCAGGAGAGACTGGTCCAGAGACTGGTCTGATCTGTCAGGAGAGACTAGTCTGATATGTCAGGAGAGACTAGTCTGATCGGTCAGGAGAGACTGTTCTGATCGGTCAGGAGAGACTATTCTGATCTGTCAGGAGAGACTGGTCCAGAGACGGTCTGATCTGTCAGGAGAGATTAGTCTGATCTGTCAGGAGAGACTGGTCCAGAGACGGTCTGATCTGTCAGGAGAGACGGTCCGATCTGTCAGGAGAGACTAGTCTGATCTGTCAGGAGAGACTAGTCTGATCTGTCAGGAGAGACTAGTCTGATCTGTCAGGAGAGACTAATCTGATCTGTCAGGAGAGACTGGTCTGATCTGTCAGGAGAGACTTGTCTGATCGGTCAGGAGAGACGGTCTGATCTGTCAGGAGAGACGGTCTTATCTGTCAGGAGAGACTGGACCAGAGACGGTCTGATCTGTCAGGAGAGACTAGTCTGATCTGTCAGGAGAGACTGGTCCAGAGACGGTCTGATCTGTCAGGAGAGACAGTCTGATCTGTCAGGAGAGACGGTCTGATCTGTCAGGAGAGACTGGTCCAGAGACGGTCTGATCTGTCAGGAGAGACTGGTCCAGAGACGGTCTGATCTGTCAGGAGAGACTGGTCTGATCTGTCAGGAGAGACTGGTCTGATCTGTCAGGAGAGACGGTCTGATCTGTCAGCAGAGACGGTCTGATCTGTCAGGAGAGACTGGTCCAGAGACGGCCTGATCTGTCAGGAGAGACGGTCTGATCTGTCAGGAGAGACAGTCTGATCTGTCAGGAGAGACTGGTCCAGAGACGGTCTGATCTGTCAGGAGAGACAGTCTGATCTGTCAGGAGAGACGGTCTGATCTGTCAGGAGAGATGGTCCGATTTGTCAGGAGAGATGGTCCGATCTGTCAGGAGAGACTAGTCTGATCTGTCAGGAGAGACTAGTCTGATCTGTCAGGTGAGACTAGTCTGATCTGTCAGGAGAGACTAGTCTGATCTGTCAGGATAGACTGGTCTGATCTGTCAGGAGAGACTAGTCTGATCGGTCAGGAGAGACTGGTCCAGAGACTGGTCTGATCTGTCAGGAGAGACTGGTCCAGAGACGGTCTGATCTGTCAGGAGAGACTAGTCTGATCTGTCAGGAGAGACTGGTCCAGAGACTAGTCTGATCTGTCAGGAGAGACGGTCTGATCTGTCAGGAGAGACTGGTCCAGAGACGGTCTGATCTGTCAGGAGAGACTGGACCAGAGACTAGTCTGATCTCTCAGGAGAGGCGGTCCTTATCTGTCAGGATAGGCGGTCTGATCTGTCAGGAGAGCCGGTCTGATCTGTCAGGAGAGACTAGTCTGATCTGTCAGGAGAGACTGGTCCAGAGACGGTCTGATCTGTCAGGAGAGACTGGTCCAAAGACGGTCTGATCTGTCAGGAGAGACTGGTCTGATCTGTCAGGAGAGACTGGTCTGATCTGTCAGGAGAGACGGTCTGATCTGTCAGGAGAGACGGTCTGATCTGTCAGGAGAGACTGGTCCAGAGACGGCCTGATCTGTCAGGAGAGACGGTCTGATCTGTCAGGAGAGACAGTCTTATCTGTCAGGAGAGACGGTCTGATCTGTCAGGATAGACTGGTCTGATCTGTCAGGAGAGACAGTCTGATCTGTCAGGAGAGACGGTCCTGATCTGTCAGGAGAGACTAGTCTGATCTGTCAGGAGAGACTAGTCTGATCTGTCAGGATAGACTGGTCTGATCTGTCAGGAGAGACTGGTCTGATCTGTCAGGAGAGACTGGTCTGATCTGTAAGGAGAGACTGGTCTGATCTGTCAGGAGAGACGGGACCAGAGACGGTCTGATCTGTCAGGAGAGACGGTCTGATCTGTCAGGAGAGACGGTCTGATCTGTCTGGAGACACGGTCTGATCTGTCAGGAGAGACATGAACAGAGACGGTCTGATCTGTCAGGAGAGACTGGTCTGATCTGTCAGGAGAGACTGGTCTGATCTGTCAGGAGAGACTGGTCTGATCTGTCAGGAGAGACGGTCTTATCTGTCAGGAGAGACTGGACCAGAGCCGGTCTGATCTGTCAGGAGAGACTAGTCTGATCTGTCAGGAGGGACTGGTCCAGAGACGGTCTGATCTGTCAGGAGAGACGGGACCAGAGACGGTCTGATCTGTCAGGAGAGACGTTCTGATCTGTCAGGAAAACTTGTCTGATCTGTCAGGAGAGACGGTCTGATCTGTCAGGAGAGACTGGTCCAGAGACGGTCTGATCTGTCAGGAGAGACTGGTCTGATCTGTCAGGAGAGACTGGTCTGATCTGTCAGGAGAGACGGTCTGATCTGTCAGGAGAGACGGTCTGATCTGTCAGGAGAGACGGTCTGATCTGTCTGGAGACACGGTCTGATCTGTCAGGAGAGACATGAACAGAGACGGTCTGATCTGTCAGGAGAGACTGGTCTGATCTGTCAGGAGAGACTGGTCTGATCTGTAAGGAGAGACTGGTCTGATCTGTCAGGAGAGACGGGACTAGAGACGGTCTGATCTGTCAGGAGAGACGTTCTGATCTGTCAGGAGAGACGGTCTGATCTGTCAGGAAAGACTAGTCTGATCTGTCAGGAGACACTAGTCTGATCTGTCAGGAGAGATTAGTCTGATCTGTCAGGAGAGACTGGTCCAGAGACTGGTCTGATCTGTCAGGAGAGACTAGTCTGATATGTCAGGAGAGACTAGTCTGATCGGTCAGGAGAGACTGTTCTGATCGGTCAGGAGAGACTATTCTGATCTGTCAGGAGAGACTGGTCCAGAGACGGTCTGATCTGTCAGGAGAGATTAGTCTGATCTGTCAGGAGAGACTGGGTCCAGAGACGGTCTGATCTGTCAGGAGAGACGGTCCGATCTGTCAGGAGAGACTAGTCTGATCTGTCAGGAGAGACTAGTCTGATCTGTCAGGAGAGACTAGTCTGATCTGTCAGGAGAGACTAATCTGATCTGTCAGGAGAGACTGGTCTGATCTGTCAGGAGAGACTTGTCTGATCGGTCAGGAGAGACGGTCTGATCTGTCAGGAGAGACGGTCTTATCTGTCAGGAGAGACTGGACCAGAGACGGTCTGATCTGTCAGGAGAGACTAGTCTGATCTGTCAGGAGAGACTGGTCCAGAGACGGTCTGATCTGTCAGGAGAGACAGTCTGATCTGTCAGGAGAGACGGTCTGATCTGTCAGGAGAGACTGGTCCAGAGACGGTCTGATCTGTCAGGAGAGACTGGTCCAGAGACGGTCTGATCTGTCAGGAGAGACTGGTCTGATCTGTCAGGAGAGACTGGTCTGATCTGTCAGCAGAGACGGTCTGATCTGTCAGGAGAGACTGGTCCAGAGACGGCCTGATCTGTCAGGAGAGACGGTCTGATCTGTCAGGAGAGACAGTCTGATCTGTCAGGAGAGACTGGTCCAGAGACGGTCTGATCTGTCAGGAGAGACAGTCTGATCTGTCAGGAGAGACGGTCTGATCTGTCAGGAGAGATGGTCCGATTTGTCAGGAGAGATGGTCCGATCTGTCAGGAGAGACTAGTCTGATCTGTCAGGAGAGACTAGTCTGATCTGTCAGGTGAGACTAGTCTGATCTGTCAGGAGAGACTAGTCTGATCTGTCAGGATAGACTGGTCTGATCTGTCAGGAGAGACTAGTCTGATCGGTCAGGAGAGACTGGTCCAGAGACTGGTCTGATCTGTCAGGAGAGACTGGTCCAGAGACGGTCTGATCTGTCAGGAGAGACTAGTCTGATCTGTCAGGAGAGACTGGTCCAGAGACTAGTCTGATCTGTCAGGAGAGACGGTCTGATCTGTCAGGAGAGACTGGTCCAGAGACGGTCTGATCTGTCAGGAGAGACTGGACCAGAGACTAGTCTGATCTCTCAGGAGAGGCGGTCCTTATCTGTCAGGATAGGCGGTCTGATCTGTCAGGAGAGCCGGTCTGATCTGTCAGGAGAGACTAGTCTGATCTGTCAGGAGAGACTGGTCCAGAGACGGTCTGATCTGTCAGGAGAGACTGGTCCAAAGACGGTCTGATCTGTCAGGAGAGACTGGTCTGATCTGTCAGGAGAGACTGGTCTGATCTGTCAGGAGAGACGGTCTGATCTGTCAGGAGAGACGGTCTGATCTGTCAGGAGAGACTGGTCCAGAGACGGCCTGATCTGTCAGGAGAGACGGTCTGATCTGTCAGGAGAGACAGTCTTATCTGTCAGGAGAGACGGTCTGATCTGTCAGGATAGACTGGTCTGATCTGTCAGGAGAGACAGTCTGATCTGTCAGGAGAGACGGTCTGATCTGTCAGGAGAGACTAGTCTGATCTGTCAGGAGAGACTAGTCTGATCTGTCAGGATAGACTGGTCTGATCTGTCAGGAGAGACTGGTCTGATCTGTCAGGAGAGACTGGTCTGATCTGTAAGGAGAGACTGGTCTGATCTGTCAGGAGAGACGGGACCAGAGACGGTCTGATCTGTCAGGAGAGACGGTCTGATCTGTCAGGAGAGACGGTCTGATCTGTCTGGAGACACGGTCTGATCTGTCAGGGAGAGACATGAACAGAGACGGTCTGATCTGTCAGGAGAGACTGGTCTGATCTGTCAGGAGAGACTGGTCTGATCTGTAAGGAGAGACTGGTCTGATCTGTCAGGAGAGACGGGACTAGAGACGGTCTGATCTGTCAGGAGAGACGTTCTGATCTGTCAGGAGAGACGGTCTGATCTGTCAGGAAAGACGAGTCTGATCTGTCAGGAGACACTAGTCTGATCTGTCAGGAGAGATTAGTCTGATCTGTCAGGAGAGACTGGTCCAGAGACTGGTCTGATCTGTCAGGAGAGACTAGTCTGATATGTCAGGAGAGACTAGTCTGATCGGTCAGGAGAGACTGTTCTGATCGGTCAGGAGAGACTATTCTGATCTGTCAGGAGAGACTGGTCCAGAGACGGTCTGATCTGTCAGGAGAGACTAGTCTGATCTGTCAGGAGAGACTGGTCCAGAGACGGTCTGATCTGTCAGGAGAGACGGTCCGATCTGTCAGGAGAGACTAGTCTCAACTGTCAGGAGAGACTAGTCTGATCTGTCAGGAGAGACTAGTCTGATCTGTCAGGAGAGACTAATCTGATCTGTCAGGAGAGACTGGTCTGATCTGTCAGGAGAGACTTGTCTGATCGGTCAGGAGAGACGGTCTGATCTGTCAGGAGAGACGGTCTTATCTGTCAGGAGAGACTGGACCAGACGGTCTGATCTGTCAGGAGAGACTGGTCCAGAGACTGGTCTGATCTGTCAGGAGAGACTAGTCTGATATGTCAGGAGAGACTAGTCTGATCGGTCAGGAGAGACTGTTCTGATCGGTCAGGAGAGACTATTCTGATCTGTCAGGAGAGACTGGTCCAGAGACGGTCTGATCTGTTAGGAGAGACTAGTCTGATCTGTCAGGAGAGACTGGTCCAGAGACGGTCTGATCTGTCAGGAGAGACGGTCCGATCTGTCAGGAGAGACTAGTCTGAACTGTCAGGAGAGACTAGTCTGA